>NW_012192601.1:157755-171010 GCF_000956335.1 Plasmodium fragile | reverse complement strand
TTTTTTTTTTTGTTTTCCTATTAGAAAAAATACGCGCGTGTTCACTTATGGGACATGCTTTAAGGTGTACTATGCATACGAATACATTAGTGTTTACGAAAGCAAGCCATGGTTGTTCCCTTCGCTTTAAAGGTGTGCTACAATTGAGGTGTTTTTTTCAGCACTTTGACCATTTCTTGTTTTTTCCGTTTTGCTATTTTTTCATTTACTATACATTTAAAGTGCAATTTTTTTTTGTTTTTATCGCCATTCCATAAAATTTACTAAGCACACAGGTTGTTGTGGGTTCCTTTCGCGCGCAGTTCGAAGGGGGTATGGAAAGAAAAATGGAATTTGTTGCACTGGAGTGTAGGAAAAGGTATAAAGTCCAGTGAATTGTATTTTTTTTTTTTTTTTTTTCTAACTAATGCACTGGAGCGGAATACGTGTAGAATTCCTTGCACCTCTAATGGTGGATGTTTCAGCGGCTGAGCTCATTTCTGCAATTTAACTTTCGGTGCGAACGCGAGCATACTATTGCGGTAGGAGGGCGCCCACATTGCGTAACAACTTTTCATAGATGGAAAAACACGCGGAACCTTAAATGGGCGTGCGCGTTCTCAGAGCTACACCTAGTGAGGATTCTTACTCATGAGAAACGCGCAAATATACGTGTGTAAATGAAGAGCCCCTACGTGTATGAATAATTTGAAAAGTGTAAATGCCTAATGCTACACTAAGGATTTTCGTCCGTTTTGTCGCTTTTCTGTTTAAGCCCGTTCGCCGCTTCTGTTTTTTCCCACATTTTCATTCTCGCGGGGGTGAGTATACCCCACGGCATCATAAGCCAAAAGTGGGTAAAAACAAAAAGGGCAACAAAATAAATACCTCCTCTGCGCACTTTTGAATACCCCGCAGAGCGCCCATCACAACACATTTCTTTGCATTTTTCAGAACAATAATGTGAATGTATCCTCCTATATTAACATATTTACTAAGCACACATGAGGCGAATAGAGGCTGTCTCATCACAGTTCCTTGTGGGTGCATCCGTAGCCAATGCCAATTTCGCATGAACAATATGCAAATGAATAGGGGAGAAAAAAAAAACAAAATACCTAAATAGTCATATCTATAGGATCATCCCAAAGGAAAAAACATCTCTGCACAAATGTGCATACGTGTGAGTGTGCTCGTCGAACCCGTTAATTTTGGTCTAGTGATTCTATGAAAATGGGGAGAAAAAAAAATAAAAAAAAGAATGTGTATGCCAGGGGCAAGACTGAAATAGCCATGTTGCAGCCAAAGGAAAAAAAAAAAAAAAAAAAAACAGCTAGCTACTAGCTAAAATAAACAGCCACACTGTTGCGGAACAAAACGGCTAAACAACAAAACAGTCAAACGACAGCAACCACGCTGTTGCATAAAGGGATATGGACCGTGGCGTATCATGCCGACGGACACACATGTAGAGGCGTGATCTTACACCTGTTAGGACATATCTTCTGTAGACAACCCAGGTAGCCATTTTGCATCCCAAGAAAAAAAAAAAAAAAAAAAAAAATTCCTATCTAGCCAATTTTAAGGAAAATATGCTACCATAAGCCAGTTAAGTGAAAAACAGAAAAAAAAAGCAACGATAAACTGGATTAACCCACTTTGGTTACCCTTCAATTTTTTATAATTTTTTTTTTATTCGTTCTCAAAATAACATCGATATTTTAAATAAAAATAATTTTCCCATTCGGTAATGTTTAATATATGTTTTATTTTGCAACAAAAATTTTCCTACTGTTTGGAATTAATTCTTTCAACATATATTTGTTGTGTGTTTTGTGGCATTCTTGTGCTTTTAATTTCGTATCCTTGCAAAGAATTTGTTTTCCCTCTTTTATTTTAAATTTTAAAAGGTTTGTTATTTATAACGAAAGCAGTTCCCCTTTGAACAGCTAATTCTTTTTAAGTTTTTTTTAAAGTTAATCATGGCCAAGACATGCTACTTCCCATTTGTGTTCCTTACATATTTTTTTTTGAGCTCAGCTTTGTTGGCCCGTTCCGATGATGGGTACGTTTATAGTGAATCAGCATCAAAGTATGTAAGACCCAATTCGAACTATGAACAACATCAGGAGCAGCAGAATGTGCAGCCCGCAAAAGCACAAGATGGTGTAGCCCCCTCCATGGTGAATAATGGCCCCTTGTCGAGGCCTCAGTCCTCCTTAAGTGTGCAGGACGCGGAAAAAAGAGAAGGACAAGAAGGAGGAAGCCAGTCGAGACTCAAAAGTGCAACATCCCAAACAGAGGAGGCAGCACCAAAAATATATAAAACAGGCGATAACACAGCAGTGGTCGCCCACAAAGGCTCCATGGTACAAAAGAGTAAGTCCTCGGAAAGGTTAAACGACAAAATTGCAACAATGACCACAATATTTGCCGTGCATCCCTCTAAGTATATCGGCAGCGTGAAAGAGTTATTTCATTTGTACAACAACAACATTGACATAACGAAAAATGGTTTCACTAACGGATCAATATCACTACACATAGAATTTAACAAGCATACAAGTAGTGAGGACGTTGCTAAGCTGAACACCGTGTTCTATGCACGTGCAGTAAACGAGGATGACATGAATGTTGAAATAGCAGATGGAGCAAACCTTATTGATTTAAAGGTGGATGAACTGTTAAGAGAAAACGCATCTGCAAATGGCCTTCATATTGTTTCGTCTGGCGGAAGCGGCGGGAATGTAACTTCGGACCCGTCTGCCAATGTGTACCAAGCTATTAAGGACAGTCAACTGGACGCCACGAAGCTTTTTATCACGCTAAACAAGGAGGGCGAAGACAAGCTTTCTGTTTCAAAATTGGACGATTTTTTGGGCGAATGTTTGAAGGGTGCGCAGGATGCCTTGACGCAGGCAAATGCAGCGGATAAGAAGAAGAAAAAGAAAGCAGGAAATTTGCAAAACGCCGATGAGGTTAGCGGAAGCCAAGCTACCAGAAGCCAAACCAGTAGCGGCGAAACCAGTAGTAACCCTCCCAGCAGTAAACAAGAGAAAGCCAAGAAACACAAAAAGACCAGAAAGGCATTAATGAATGAATTCAAACAGAGCGTGATCTCAAAGGACATGGAGAGGTGTAAAGAGTCTGCCAAGCTCCTAATGGCGAGTTCGACCATATCCACTTTGATGTACCTGTTCGTACTAATAGCACTGAGCGTCTACTTATTGTAGGAAGCTGACAAGAAGAGACATTGTGTTGATCGTCGGGTGGCACATGTTGCACGTGCGTTTAGGAAAATTTTCCACTTTGCTACCCGCCCCTTTCACCCGAATGGACACTTTAGCTGCATAAGCAGCTTACACACACGAAAATGCCCAAAGCGCATTTCCATGTTTTTTTGAATAGCCATGCGTGATAATGTTTTTGCGACGAGCTTTGTTACGCTTCTTTTCGGGTGTGTTGCGCTTTTTTCGCGGAGCGTAACACCTAACATGTGCTGCGAAGGAAAGATTCCTCAATGGAAGAATAAGTGCGCGTGGAAAAAGGGCCTCGGGGGTGTGAGCCAATACACGTGTGCACGTGCATACACATACACACTTTGCATAGTTTAATCTGCACCCCCATTTTCACGTTACTCTATTTTGAGCCTATTTTGTATTCCATCCAATTTTATTTTGAAAAAAAATTAATGTTTTGCCACTGCTCGCATTTTGTCACAATTAATTTAAAAAAAAAAAAAAAAAAAAAATGAACATGGGATGTGTTGTAAAGCTAACACATCACACGGTATGCAGAATGACACGCCGATTAAGCGGAACGGATGCGTGCCTCGTGGAGGTGTACGCTGTCTTAACAAACGAATGGATTCAAACGGGTCGAGGTGGGATAGAAAAGCGGGACATGCGCGGGGTCGAAGCGGAACGGCGACTTGGTACCACATCACCACCTGACATTGTGGGGAAGGAAGTTGCGGCGCCTGCGCGCACGGTTGTGCTCCGAGGGGTTCTGGAAGTGAATTTGCATGACGAAAATTTTCTTCTTCTCAAACCACTTGTAGTAAAAGTCCTGCGTTTCGTCTATGTCCCAGTTTGGAATTTTAAAAGCAACCGTTTCGTAGGGTTCGGCTGCGAACAACAAGTACTGATACTTTTTGTCTGGAGGTTCGATTTTCTGTTCAAAGGATGACATGAAGCGGAACTTGGGTTTGGTGTTTTCTTTTATATTAGGAAAGGACAATTCGAATAGGATGCCCAGTTTATTTCTTTTATTTTTCACTTTGGTCACATCATATCTTGGTTTTCCGATTTTTACAATTTTTTTCGGTTCAGGGGTAGCTTTGTTTAGTAACTTACTGGTGGTCAATTCGTTTTTTTCCTTTAGTAATCTTTGGCTCAAATTCATTTGATGTTTTTTTCCCTGCGTATGACACAGGTAGGAGCTTTCATTGTTATGCAGAGTTAAGCATAATTTACATTCGTACATGCCAACATTATTTTTAAGGATGTATGGGTCTTTCGTGATATCTATATTTTCTAGTGCCAGTTGCTTCAGTCGTTCTCGTCTTTCCTGGTTTATGTCCTCCCTGGTCATGGGCATGCCACTGCCCGTTTTGTGCCCGACTCGGTTTTGGAAGTCCATCTTTTCTGGGGTAGGCGGGTGAGGGGTTAGGCCAGCTTCGTTATGTCAACTGATCTCCACCCCCTGCTTGGATCGCTCCTTCCCAACGCAGGGATACGGCTTCATCCAGTGTGGCACCTTTTTCAGTTCTCCTTGTTAGTAGTCGCAACGGACACGCTTTTACGCGAAATATGGTGACTACTCCGCTGGATGGTGAATGCATAACCTCGTCAATCCATTCACGCATATATTACATGCGAATGCGTTGCTTTATGTGGACTGACTACAGACGGAAGTGCTCCTCTGTTTTTTTCCCTCTTCCTCTTTTCTTTCCTCCAATGAATGCTTCCTACATTGGATGGCCAAGGGAGCATTAGAGAGCGCATATCATCCCTTATATATACATATATATATATATAAAATAATAAAAAAAAAAAAAAAAAAATGCGCAGGGATGAAGGGGAAAAAGTTTATAAACGACGGGAACCCCTCACCTTTAGCAATTTATTTTTTAAATTATTCTGGTAGGTATAATTTGGCCCTTAATTTGACATATTATATATATCGCTGTGCATTTGTAAAAAAATGTGTTTGCCCTTTTTTTTTTTCTGTTACCGCTGCTCTACCGTCGCCGCCGCCCCTCTGGCTTATTCCATTTGGGGTATGAAGCATTGGGAGTGCGGTGTATTACTGCGCACGGGGTGGGTAGCATATTAAAGTGAAGCGCCCAGGTGGGGTTAGCCTTGCACAGGCATTTATCTTCCCCACTGCAACCCTCAGGAAGAACTAATGTACAAACAAGTGCACAAAAAGGTAATCATTATATAAGTATGCACGCTTGTTTATACATTTGTGCGTTTGCGCATGCCCCAAAACTGTGCGCAGCACTTGTTTTATAAAAACCTGTGCTCATAGAAAAGGCCAAGGAAACGCCCAAAGGAGGGAAGCGAGCAGAACTGAAACTTCTCCCAGTTCTGCCCCCCTACACCCAACCGATGAACCCCGGGGAAGATGAACTACTACACGAGTTGTTCACCACACGGGTTGCGCCTCACCCATGCTGTTCGCATCACACATTAGGCGCATCCCCCCGGCCTTACCCCAGAAAAGCAAAGTGACTTTTGGTTAAACCCAATTTTAAGCGAGCCAAGCGCCAAAAACCTCCATTTTTCATGCCCAATATGTGAGCCCCATAAGAGGTGTATAAACACTCGGAAGTAACAGTTTGAGCGCTCAACAGGGATTATGTAAAATAACCAGTGGGGGAGAGAGGCATAGAGAAAAGTCTTAACAGACAATCGCAAATATTTTTGTAGTGTTTTTTGGCTCAAGGTGAGATCCACGTGGTGTCTCCAAATCTGTTGATGCACACCCAGTGGGGGAGAATCCAAATTTGTGGAAGCCCATCAAATATGAGCACCCACAAAAAAGGAGAGAGAGCGCCACACGTTTCCCAGACAGAAGAAGACCATCGTGTAAAAAATGTAAAGCATAGAAAAGGGGAAAATGAAAACCTTTGCCCTACTACACAAGTTGCAGGTGCACACATTAGCTCTACAGGAGGATGAACGTGAGGGCGTCTGTTTCTTTTCCCTGTGTGTTAGCAATGGCTTTGTTTACGTCGGTTCAACCAATGGGAGGATTTTCCTTTTTAAGAGAAGAGGGCGCTGCTTATTCGAACCCGTCCTTTTTCACAGCGTCATTAGGAGCCATACGTCTGGAATAGTAACAAAGGTTAGAATTGGAGGAGAAAGGGGTGTCTTCATCACGTGGGGGAACAACGCAAATGGGGGATAGTCAGGAGCAGTTCGAGTGAATCTTTTGTTTCCCCTCTGCACTTTTTGGTGTATAACCCACTTCGCATGACCGTGTTTTTCCATTTTGTCCCGTCCTTGTAGATATTTGCCTTGGAACGTCTTCACCTGTTAATTCATGGAACGGACAAAGGGGGCATTTACGTCCTGGGGAGTAAGAAGCTGGTCAGGAGAAAATGTTTAAGCATGGCGAAGGGGAAAAAGGATAGGGTGCGCAAGTTGGTAAGTCATTTTCATAAAGGGGCCATAACGAGCATAAATTGTGTAGTGCAGGAAGATGCCAGGTACAGGCGCGGAAGGAGCGGCAGGAGTTGCAATGGGGAAACATTGTACGTCTTTGTGGGAGACCAGCAGGGAGTGCTCTCCTGCATCGTTTTAAAGAAAAAAGGGTCCAGGTTAAGAAGCGAGGCGAATATTCTCCTCATCGATAAGACAAACGGTCCAATCAGTCACATAGAAATTGAGCGAGATATAATTTTGGTCACCTGTGAAAGGGTTAATGTTATTATGAATGTACATGATGTGATTGAAAAGAAGAAGGCTAACTTTAGCACCATTGGGAAAAAAGAAAACAAGAGTTATTATCGGTCTGTATTTTGCACGGCCAAGGGTGGGAAGGGGTACCCGTGTATTTTGAGTTTGAGGAAAAATGGTCGTGTGTGGCTAAGTCATGGGGAGAGGGTAATAAACACATTAGTTTTTTACTACTCTTCTGTTTATTTTTTTTACTTATTGTTTTTTAAGACGGGGGTTAGCGGTGGACATCGCCCAAGCAGTGGTGGACCCTCCTTCCCATTCCACGTATACCAAAAGGAGCTCATTAAAAATGTTCACTTCACAACCCTTTTAAGGACAATTTTAAAAAAATTTACAAATTTCCTCCTGCCTCTAAGACCGAATGCGAACGTGTGTTACAGGATAGATAGGGATCACTTTGTCCTATTTGAATTGGACAATCCGTTCTTGTCCTTCCCGAGTGGCTCCCCAGATGCACGCGCCGGTAAGCTGCCAACAAATGACGAGCAGGAAAATCTCGCCCAGTTGAAAAAAGATATAAACTTGATAAGAAATTTCATTGAGGAGGAGATGGAAAATGGAAGGGAAGTCGGAAAGGAAGACAAACTGAGCGGAGAGAAAACAAAATTCTTATCATTCTTAATGGACAATTTGGACGATGCAGAAAATATTCTGCGCAGAATTAAAAGTAAAAAAATAATGGTTATTAATATTAAAAGCATCGAAATGGAGGACATGGTGGACCTCCATGTGGGTTCTCTATCCTGGGGATGCAGCGACATGACAGAGCAAGCGCAGTGGTGCGAAACGCATGGCACAAGTAACAAGATTGCTCATATGTTGGGTAAAGAAGAAGGGGAAGGGAAGCAAGGGATGATTCCCTGTGGAAAAACAAATCTAGGGTTGTCCCCCAAGAAGGAGGACACCAAACAATGCGTTTCCCCGAAAGAAAGCATCCATAATGGGGACACCCCATCCCCCAATGAACCCAGCAAAGGAAACGAAACAGAAAATAAAACACACATAAGGAGAAATACTTGTTCGAAATATTTTCCCCCCAATCAGATAATCGATTCCGTGAAGTGGAAAAAGAAAATTTTCCTGTTATACTTTAATCCAAATATGAAAAACGATTTTTACGTTTCGAAAAACATAAGTGAGGTTTTTTTCTCACCATACAATGTCGTACCAAGGGGGGGAGTCCAGGAGGTAGAAGAAAACGAGGGTGAGGGTAAAGCACAAGAAGGGACACACTTCTATCTGTGTGAAGTGCACACTGAGGACAACTTCAAATTGGCAAAATATCTCTCAAACGAAATAGAAAACGTGACCCACTTGGAAAGGTACTCATTCCACATGCTGCTTTTCTATGTGAGTCATTTTTTCGATTACATAAATGCAAAAAGGGAGACCCTAGATGCAAATTTTCTTTTCCACGTGGACAAGGACCTCGTACCAGTAGAAGAAGCTAAGGGTGTTGACGATCAAATAAATAACGTTCTATTAAAAAACATAGAAGCTGCAAAAAGGAATATAAAGGATTCACTTTACATGACCCAGAAAATGAAAACAACTGGATCGGATTTGATCACTGATAATAATTATGTACAGGGGGTAGACTTTTTGGGCAGCGTTTATACTCCTGTTAACCCCGCCTATTTGCATGTCAATGTGAGGAAGGCAAAAAAATTGTACAGCCGTATGAGGAGCGCAGTGGTGAAATATATGCCCGTGTTTTATGAGGTTATTACGTGCGAAGTGTTTCCAGAAATGGCGCAAAATGGGCACCTCCGGTATGTAAACGATTTCAACCTCACAACATGTGTAACACTCATTCGAAATACTCCTCACTTGCTGTTTCAATTTTTACACTACTTCCATATCTTTGTCTACCTCGAAGTTGTCATTACAAGTTTTATACACAGAGAGAATTACTGCTTCAGAAAATTTCCAATGTACGTGCCGGAGAGGAGACTGGGGGGAGCGGAAAATACGCTTACCCCACGTGCACATGGTCATGATCATGCTTATACAGAAGTGGGAGTAGCACAGGGCGGAACAGTCAATCGGTTAACAAGTTACGCAGTGGTACAGGTAAGAGGCGCAGATAGTAATTTTAACCTTTTCCCTCACCAGTTTGCGAACATAACGGGGGGTACAAACGTCGTTAAGCCACATGCAGGAGGACCAAGTGGGAAAATAGGATACGATGCCTTTGTTGACGTCTGTGGGGGATGCTCGAAGAAGCGACACCATCTGTTCACGGCAAGAGGGGAAACATACCCAGGAGGGTTTTCATTTGATGGGGGAAACACCTTTGACATTTTCGACCATCTCCTGTTTGTGATGGAAGGGTGGTCCAAAAAAGGGAGTGCCGTGAGGGAGAGACTTACAGGTGGAGTCTCCCTTCCAATGCACGTATCCCACCTCTCGAAGGAGGAACTTTTCTTCGAATGTAATAGGAGGATATCTCGTGAGGGGAGTGTTCGAAACGTGCCTCCGCTTATGCACACCTTGTACGTATACCGAAGGTGGAAAAGAGGCATCTTGGCTAAAAGTGGTGAGCGGTTTGAGTGGCGAAGGAGGCCTCGCAAGAAAGTCAGAAGAAGGATGCTCCCCCAAATGAGTCGCGTTACACGATTGTTCGAAGGAATAGTTCCAACAAATTTGTCTCCCCATGCACACCACGAATATGTCGAGCAAAAGCAGCTCCTGAAAAATGGACAGAATTATTGCACCCAATTTGAAGAGCAAAAAGGAAAGTCCCCCCCATTTCAAGGTGATCTCCGTGATGAGAAAATCCAACGGCAGCAGAACAAATTGCGTAAACTGGTTAACCTAAGGAAGCTTTTAAAAACGTACATGGAAAATGCCACCTACAAGAAAGGAATCCTGAAGAACCAAATGAAAATACAAGACTTTTTGAAATGCACAGCGAGGTTATATTTTTATCGAAAGGTCACTGAAGGGGTGTACATAGTAAACCTTAATGAGTATCGCCAGATTTATGAGTGTCTCGTCCTGTATCATTTATTTGTGAATCTATTTGAAACAGAAATTGTTTTGTTCCTCTTGCACTCTAATTGTAAGGTCAAAATGGGAGTGACCAATAGCGACGATCGTGGGAGCGGCATCCTTTGTAGCACGTCCTGCCGTGAGGAGGGAGATCACCAAAATGGCGTGGTAAAGATTGTGGGAAATAAACAAATGAAATTTTTCCAAAAATGGAATGAACACATTATACGAAATAATATCCTGCTGATGGATATTCTCTTCGGGTTTTACTACAACTCGGAGGGAAGCACAAATGCAAATTTGAAGTCGTTCATGAGGAAGTTTTGCAATTTTAGGTACCTAGCTGAGTATATCAGTTATGTGAGTGGGGGAGAAGCAAAGGGGGAGATGATGAAAGGAGTGGGCGACCACGTTCCAAATGGGACGTCCCTTCTGTTCAGCTTGGATGAAGCGGCGCGGAAGGGGAGCGACGTCGACATGCATGCCAGATGTCTTTTTAGCAACTCCCATGGGGGGGGCCTGTCCCGGGCGTGCATTGTTGAAAAGCGATTAGACTGGTCACGAGCACAACAAAGCGGATCCACACAAGAGGTAGCATCCCAGCCACATGGCAAGCCATCTACTGTACATAATTCTTACCATTTGCCTGACAACGTTGGGGAGAAAAAAGGAGGGAGAAAACATTTGAAGAAAGCGAAAAGGGAGACATACCGCCTCCATGTGGAAACCTTCCTGAGGGTTTATATCCATTTAGATAAGAAGCACCGATGCACAAAACGTCAGCGAGGTGTTAGCGTATTCCTTTTTTTTAAAAATATTGATGTGTACAATTTTGTGAGAATCGTTTATCTGTTGTGCAGGGAGAAATGCCACCATGAGCTCCCTTTGTGCGCAGGGAGGGCGGGACATACAAATGGGGAACTATTCAGAAAGCAGCAACCCATGTTGAACTCGCGCCAGGTGTCTGCGCATATTAGAGACATTCTACACAAGTATGAAGAATCAAGTGGGTTAAAAAAAGTGAACAGGGCCTTTCGCGCGTTTGTGAACGATTTGATGGTGGGGGAAGGGACAGATGAACCCTACCTAGAGATACTTAACCAACGGAGCGTAGAATTGTGTGTGCAGTATGTACGTCATCTTATAAAAGGGAAAACGGCTTGCCAACATTCACCGGGAAAGAAGAAGAAAATGTCGCTTTTGGTGTGTAAGCTGGCGCATCTGCTGCGCATGCTGAATTGGACAAAGGCGTTATCTGCGCTTTTAGATTTGTATAGGAGTCTCTCTTGCGAAGTTTTTTTTTTCACTCTCCTTTTGGAAAGGCATTCTAGTGAATTGGGAGGAAGGGCCCTCCATCTTCTCCACAAGAACTATTCTACACTGCTAAAGAAGAATCAAAGTTACGAAGACGTAGTTATGCATATGCTGTTGCACGTCGGAAGAAACAGTGGGCATTATTTCAGCATCATGATTATGACAATTCTTAAGTACTTTTTTGAAAATTTTTTTTTTTTAAAAAATGTATGTGTAAGTTTGGAGGACGTTATGACAAAAAGGTATTCTTCATTATTTTTGTGTTTCTTCAAAAATGGAATGTTCAAGAGGGAATGCATTTTTTCTCCAAATTTGTTCAAGTCTTTTCACACAAGTGACAGTTTTTTTTTTTCTGGCTATTCCTTTGTTAAGTACCTTTTTAAATGTTGCTATAAATATATGAATTTTCAGAGCGACAATTTTTTAATTGTGTTAAATAATTTGCTATATGACCATTTTGTGAAATTATTTCATTTTTTTCAAGTAAGCTGTTCGTCTTTTTTGCATGTGCACTTTTCTTTTTTTCTGTTAATATCTTATTTTTATGTTGGATATTATGCGTATGTTTACCCCCTTTTGCGTTTTTTTGGGGATGCATTTTGCGCCCTTTTGCCCAAGTTGAAAATTTTAAATTGCAAAAAATGGGAGCCACAAAGTTGTGTGTTAACGGAGGAACAAGATGATGAAGAAGAAGAGGCCCATGGGACGGGCCATAAAAACGATACCAAATTTTTCAGTCAAGTGAAGTGGCAGAAGGATGTTGTCAACCCCTCGGAGGAAAGTCTACTACATAGCGTTGATTACCTAGCCAATTTCTTTTTCGCGGTATTAATTAAATTTCTGTGTGAAGTAAATCACAAGGTGTGCAGCAAGGACGTCGATCTGGTCATTCATAACACCGGAAAGAACGAAGAAGTCTACTTTAAGGCATCTGAATTTTTGAACAATTTTTATGGGTCATGTGAGCTCGTGTCCAGCAGGTGTGGTGAAAACGGGCTGGGCAAAACCTTTCACAAGCAGGACGCAGTAACATGTAGAAGAAAAAATATCAGCGTACAGATTTATGACCGACGTGGTAAGGCTCACACCATCGTGGAAATGCTTAACTCCTTTTTTGGGGTGCTCTGCTGTTTGCAGTCGATCAAACTTAGCCTTAAAAAGGGGCGCCCCGTTTTTGTGCGTACAAATAGGCATTACAGGAAATACCTACTGGGCATAATTTGCGGGCTGTTTGGGGGCGTGTCGGAAGGGAGCGGCGAAGGATACCGTTGCAAAGAGGCAAGCGGACGGAGCACAATTGGCACCCCCTGCGGGAATCGCGGTTTCCAACTGGATCGTTTCGCACAGAAGGAACGCTCCTTAAGTGTCCTAACCTGCGTGCTCTGCATCGCCCACTTCGTGAGTCACTTCAAACACATCAAAGGAGAGATAATCAGAAAATTCATCTTCATGCTTGACTACTTTTTGGCCAACCAGGACTCCCCGAACTTTCAGCAACAACACTGGGGATACACACCCCAGAAAAATATACACCAAATTTACAAAACGATCATAACAAACTTACCCACAAGGGTGTTACCTGTTAAGTGAGCGCAAGAGACACGTTTGTTTTGTTTGTAGTATTGTCGTGGGGTGCTTCCACACAATGCGGTGTGTAACGCTTGGCTTCTCTTGGCCAACCTCGTTGGTAAGAAGTCACGCCGTTACGCAATTTAAGCGGCCACTTGATCGCTTCGCTACCTTACCGCCTCGTCACATTTTTTTTTTTTTTTTTTTTTTTTTTTTTTTTTTTTTGGCCACTTCCCACTCCCAGGTGTAATAGAGTTCGTCCTCTTTTTTTTCTCAACCCTCTTTCGAAACGTTATGCTATTTGTTTTGCCATTTTTATGAATATTTATTTTTAAAAAAAATATTTTTTAATGTTCACATGGCATGTGTGATACACATGAGTTTTTATTTTTTTTTTTTTGTGTACATTTAAAAAAAAAAAAAAAAAA
>NW_012192601.1:146699-157655 GCF_000956335.1 Plasmodium fragile | reverse complement strand
AAAAAACAGTAAAATAGATGGATAAAAAAAAAAAAAAAAAAAACGTTAAAATGAAGAGAGATGGAAACATCAAAATGGAAACCAAACCATCTTGAGATGAAAACAAACGCGCAGAGAGGCCAATAAAAGGGAAAATACACGCGTCGAACGAGCGTGAGGAAAAACCTCCAAGCAATCATCACTGCGCTCAGAACATCCGCGGACAGGCAGATTTTTATATGCCTCCTTCAGAGTGATGCATTTGCCACTGTTCATTTCTGCGTCTAGCAAAACCAGTTCAGGCTTCCTCCATGTGCCAAGTGGTGATAATAACTCCCCCCCCATTCACTGCACACACAAACAAACCTTGTAACCCCTCCCTTATAGCCAAGCATGATGGGAAATAAAATTTCAGAAAATAAACAAAGACAAATTATTATGTACAAAAATATAAAAAATAAAATTAAAAAAAAACACAACCTTGATGTTGGAAGGAATATTTACATTTCTCTACTCAAAGAAAAAGAACTTAGCAATGTCAACTCTGAAATTTTTGAAGCCTACAAGGCAGAAGAAGAAAGTGATTGTGGTGGGGTGAGTGAAAATGGAGGCATTGCGGAGAAGAGCAACCAGGGGGGAGATGGCACGTACGTTAAAATAAATTTCAGAAAACGGGAAACGCACACACATGGGGGAGGAACACACGTGAGTAGAAAATGTACGGACGCAGGAAGACACGAAGAGGGGAAACCCACAACGTTAAAAAAAAAGCAGCACCATGGGTATGGTGATCATGGGGATAGCAATGGGGAGAGTGCTACTGAACAACGAAGCGATCACCAGAGTGATGGACGAAGTGATTCCCCAAATGAGAAGAGACACTTTGAGCTGGACTACGGCGTCTTCTTCACCGTGGACGAAAGATCCAGCATGTATTCGCAGGTGAGGAGTAGCACCCACGTGAAAAAAAAAAATAAAATAAAGGAACGAGGCAACATTTCTGAAGAACGAAATGACGGGGAGGATTCGAAGTTGAAACGGGGTAACCGAAGAAAGGGAGCCACGTTACGAAGAAAAGAAAGTAGTTTAGAAAGAAACAGCACAGTTGCTACACGAAAGGGTGAAAGTGTACACATGGTTGACGACACAAAGGACAGCACGGTTGGGGATATCTCCGTCGGGCACACCTTCGAATCGTACAGTGGGATGAGGAGCGCTGCGCACAGCGTGTCGGAGAGTGCCCCAACGGGTTGCAGTGAGAACCGCGATGAGTCCTCCTTCAATTCGCTTTCTCTGCATCTACTCACGGATGTGCCCCACACCCAGGGGAAAAAGCCAGTCAAGTCAAGGGGAATGAATATTCATATGTGCAAACAGGGAGACACGCAGAGATGTCTTAACTACTCGAAGAAGCCAAGTCATACGGCGGGCAATAGCACCAGGTTCCTAAATTTACTCAAAGGGAAAAACATCTTGCGGAACATTTTATCATTCATGAACTGCAGGGATTTGTTGGAGTTGCAAAAAACGTGCTCCATGATCTACGTCCTCGTGAGCGACTTCTTAGATTATATATGCCTGCACATATTTTTAAAATTTAAGAGAGCCTACGAGGGGTACTTCACTCCCTTCGATTGCTTCTACAAATACGAGGTGCTGTACACGGAGAATCCGTCTTTCCGTCTGGACTGCATCCTACTCGCGAAGGTGAGTGGGGTGTCGATGGGTAACTCGCCGCGTTACCATGCTTCCTCCCCATAAAGGAATTCGCTCCGTAAAGCAGTCTCTCCCTAAAGAAGCCTCTCCACAACACTGCTTTCCCCCCCCCCCCCCCCCCCCTGCAGATTGAAAAGCGCGCTGTCGGGTACAACAACCGATTCGGTTACAAGTACAAGTACCAGTTCGACGCCAAAAAGCAAAGCAGCTATCACGTGTACTACAATTTCAACGTACTTAAAAAAAACATACCGAGAAAAATTGAAATACACAAAGACATTTCGTATAACAATGGAGATGACATTAACGTCTCGCACATCATAAGTAATGACGTCTGTGCCAATGACTACATATGTATACCAATAAATTTATTTAACATAATCGGCACTGTTAATTTGCATTCAATTATTTTTATGGAGAATAAATTGAGCAGACACGTCACGTACACTAACGGCTTGGATGACCAGCTATGGTACGACAGAGAGGAATACAAAACGCTGATCAAGGAGGATAACTTGGTTTCGTCTGAATGTTTTCTTCCATATTTGAAGCACGTGAAGACTATTTACTCCGGGATCGACGTGACCGTTATGAAGTCGACCTATAGGGCGGTCCAGCCTGGTACTAGCGGAGAGTCCCTTCGCAGCAGCGCCATTGCTTATCGTCACCGCCGTTTATCCCCACAACTGCTTAACTATGTCACCGCTTGTCCTTGCCGCATATCCTCACCATTTTATCAATTCTCCCCTCCGCAGGAAAACTCGGCCGCCGGAGCTACGCCCTCTGGGGAAACCACTTCATAATTAAAAGCAAGCCAGACCCCGTGTTTACATTTCTGAAGCGAGAGGGGTTGCAGCATGACTACATTTATCATAATTTTTATCTGCGTGTGGGGGACTCTATCGTTTTTTACTTGATTCGTGGTGGCAATCACGACGTTTGAGTTGGGGAGGAAGTGTAACACATTGTGTCTTCGTCCCATTTTTTTTTTTTTTTTTTTTTTTTTTTTTTTTTTATTTTCCCCTTTCGCTGCATTCCCCCATGTATATAGTTATGCATCCACCGGTGTGGTGTGCGGCACCAGGTTGGGCAGACTTTGCAAGATCTGCTTCGTCCCATTTTTTTTTTTTTTTTTTTTTTTTTTTTTTTTTCCGTCACTTCTTCCGCACCACCTTGCCTCGCCTTTTTAATTTCCCTTATTTGTCTCCCCTTGCACGGTGATGTTATGTGCCATTTGGCCACTCGTCTTTCCCCCCCCCTCTCTCTCTCTCTCTCTCTCTCTCTCTCTCCTTTCCTCTCTCTTCTTCAATGCGCTAATTAACGAACAGCAGTCCTAATGACTCCCTCTGGACATTTTTATTTCGAGCCAAAAATATTTCCAAATTTTTTTCATACATAAAATAATTCAGTAAATGTGTGCGGGTCTGATTGGGAGTCTTCCTTCGCAGGGACTCTATGCAATTAAAGAGTATTAATTTTTGCGTGTCGTTTAGGTAGAGAACATTGCCTAGGCAAATCACAAGAAGTTGTGAGTGCAGCTGTTCCGTATTGAGGTTGTAAAAGTGGAGGAAGTGCAGTATGGTCAGAATATCATTGAGGTAAATGGGGCAGGTAGCTATCTCTCCTACATCAGCATCATCCATCGTGTTTGGGTCATTTTGTCCAGCGCGGTGGAATTTCACACACTTGCCAACCGCTTGGCGTACGAGATGTAGCAGTTTTTCTGTTATGCTTAAGTCCACAATTTTGCGTCGTACGAAACTTTCGCAAATGAAAGAAATCTCTGACATGTCGAGGGAGCTACACACGTTTTCGTTTTTCACAAATATATCTAAAAAGAAATTAAATGAATTTAAATAGGACTTCAAAATATGGAACTTCAAAAATGGCATTCTTAGCATATAACTCAGGAGGAAGAAAAAATTTTTCAGCAATTTTTTTGTTGCGTGGTGGAACTTATTTCCATATGGTGCGTCTTCCTCGTATAGGACAAAGTTGTACGTGTACTGCTGGTCGTATAAGAAGGCAAGCGCGTCGTGGAGACGATGCACACCACTATGGAAGACGCCGCTGCCTGGTCCTTCTTCCTTCGTCACCCCATTTATAAAGTCGTATATGCGCTGCTCAGACCACTCGTTCATACTTGCAATGTACTCCCCCAGGGCGCGCTCTACTGCCCGGTTTAACTTTTTATCCGTGTAGTAGTTCTGCGCGTCCATGAAAGCGAGCAGAGTTAGCATGTTCTTGCATAGAAGAGGGGTCCTCTCTTGGGCGATGAAGTACTTCACGACATCGTCAATCAAGTCCTGCACATACAAATTTTTGCGCGCCAGTTCTTTGTCGTGAATAAAAATGGTTAGTACTTCTTTCATTTGGAACATTTTTCGCTCGTCCTCCGCTCCCCGTGCGACGAATGCTTCTGCTTGCTCGTTTGCTTCAACCGCGCTGACCGCGTCGACGCATTTTCCCACCTCGTGTTTTATCTGAGTTAACAGTGTGCCTTTTAACTTAAGCCCCTGATGCTTCCCCTCTCGGACTTTTATTTTCCTCTTTTCCCTCTTCACGTTTAGGTTAATAAACTTCACACTATCCTTGGAGATCTCCTTTTCGTATTGCTCCATGTCTACACTTTGTAAATTTTCGAGGACGTTTTCTGCCTCTGTATCATTTATATGTTGCACCATGAGGGGCTCCCCCTGTGGGTGTTCCTCACCCGAGGAGTGTGTTTGCTCTTTATCACCATGTTGGGTGGTATCACTTCGTTTTGTATTATCCGCCATGGAAACCTCTCCTTGGGGGGAATCACCTCCAGTGCGACAACCCCTGTCCATATTAACTAACCTAACTTTATAAATCAGAGGAAGGTGATTTATGGCGGAGTGTAAATTGGTATGCGGTGCGAATAGTACCTGTGACAAGTCATAGGAAAACTGATTATCAATTTTAAAATAATATACTTCAAGGACGCTTAAGATTTTTCGAAGGACGTAACTATCTTTGTAATTGATTCTGCACATGAAGTAAAAAAGGATGAAGAGATCCTCGTAGCCAAACGAGTAGTTTATAGCATTTTTTATTAACTGGAGAAATTTTTTTTTTTCATCGTTATAAATGTAGAAGGCGCACAGGTGGACAAAACATTTGCCGCTATTTATGTATTTGCAAAGGTCGTCATTAATTGGCATCATTAATTGCTCTGCTTGTATTTGCCCCGCCTTCATCCTGTCCACATGTTCCATTTCCTTTGGTTTGTTCTCCTTACTCTTCAGTGGAGCCACTTTCCCAACTGCCTCCTCCCCCTGCTGGAGGGCTTTTGCCCCCGGATGGTCAATCACCTTATGTATTTTTTGCTCCACGTAAAAATAATCGCTCACAATTTTGTTGAGCTGCTCCTTGGGGACGCTGTTGAAGAAAAACCGCCTCTGCATGCGATGAACCGCCCTTAGGAAGGCGCGCCGTTTCATTTTGGACTTGTGTGTGTGTCTTGATAGGAAGCAATAGCGATGTAATTCTGGCCCCGTAACGTTGTGAAGTTATGTCCGACTTGGCAACGTAACACAGCTGAACTCAAAAATGGGGGTACAACCAGGGGGGAAACACTCTCCGAGGAATAGTTACCCCTGAACTTCAGCTGACATAGCAGAATGGCGAAACGGGAAAGTGGCCTCTCACGGTGTCGCAAAAAAAAAAAAAAAAAAAAAAAAAAAAAAAAAAAAATGAAAGGGGAGACGTGTTGTCACATCATTAGCAGAGGAGAGTTATTTTAGTGGTTAATTTTTTTTGCTGAAAAAAAAAGGGATGGTAGGGTGACCCAGATGCGCGAAAAGGGCCAATTTAATATGCGCTGTTGAGTATTGAACCTACCGTTTAGTGTCGACACGGATATAGGGGCGATCCTGCAGCGGAGCTTATGCGGAATTTCGTGAAAGCATATTTTTACCGTTGTGCTGATTAACCATGGTACCGCTTAACCGTTGTACAGCTTGACCAATGTACCTTTTGGAGTACGCCCAACTTGGTGGAAGCAAACCTGTGCATGCATCCTAGTCTGCCCATGCTTACATCCCCAACGCAACGAACAACAACGCGTTGCCCTTCCGAGAAGGTCCACCGACTTGGAGCGGAGACAAACAATGGCATGATGCCCCCCTATGAGTGGAAATAATACTATACGCCAAGTGGAGTAGTAACAGCAGAAACACGCTGAGTTGGCAGCGGTGTCCCCCGAAAGGAATGCGTGCTTTTCGCATCTGACCGCATTCCCCTTTTTGTTACTCTTCCGCCTCAGCCAACAGGATGGCGGAGGAACCCACGCTGCGCAGCTTTCTACAGCTGGAAGGCGTGCGCGACAGGTACATCACAGACCTGAACACTGAAAAGCAGCGGTTCTCATACGCAGAGCTGTACGAGGAAGTAGAAAATCTGTGCAGCTTTCTAAAAAGCATCAACGTGCAGCCAGGGGAGGAAATTTCCATCATCCTATTCAATAGCATCGAGTACGTGGTAACCTTCCTGGGCATAAACTACAACCAAAACATATGCCTTCCATTGAATACAAATTTGAAGAAGGAAGAGTATGTAAAGTATTTAGTAAACAACTGCAAGTATATAATTATACACGATTATGATGAGGGTGACGACAATTATTCTGCGATAAAAAAAAAACATGGGTATTACAAAAATGTGTGCAAGTCGATTGAGCAGTTAGGCACGGAGTATAACATTGGGGTTATACGAATTAGAAAGAATAAAGAAGCACCGTTTTTTACGTACTCGTTAAGCAGACCCTGTGGTTGTAGTAGCCACCAAGCTGGTATGAACAGAAAGCTAAAGGAGGACAATGGGTTGAACAAAAAAGGAAACGATGTCTGTTTGCATCTGCACACGTCCGGAACAACCAGTAAGGTGAAGATAGTTCAACTTACGAATGAAAATATTAAAACGACCATTAGGAATATTACCACTTCATACGGATTGAACAAAGAAGACAACACAGTCATAGTGATGCCCCTGTATCATGTACATGGCTTAATCGGAGTGCTAATGCCAATGTTGTATGTTAAGGGGAATGTTCTTTTTCAAATAGGCCACTCCTTTAGTGCTTCTGAATTTTGGAAGGACGTCGTGCGTCATAACATCACTTACTTCTCAGCAGTACCAACCATTGTGAAAATATTGCTTCTAAGATATGACAGCGATTATTTCGTAGATGGTGCAAAGGTAAAACACAAATTGAGGTTTATTAGGACGTCCAGTTCTCAACTGGATGAGCATATGGAACGGGAAGCAGAACTCAAATTCGAGACTAACATTTTTCAGGCCTATGGTATGACAGAGGCATGTCACCAAGTGAGCACAAATAAACTTATTCACACTGATGGGGAAAACGTAAAAATTGCTAAGAAGTACAAAAGTGTAGGTATTCCAAATGTAGGGGTGGTTATATACAACCACGAAAAGGAGAAAGTTTGTGGAAAAAATGAACTGGGAGAAATTTGCATTAACGGTAAAAATGTTATGTTTGGGTATAAAGAAATGAAGGACAATGAAAATATATGTGTTCATGTAAATACTTTGAAGGAAAAGGCAGAGTATATGGAGGGGAACAAGTTCTTTGTCATTGGTGAATCTGTCCCTTTTTTTAAAACTGGAGATGTTGGTTACGTAGATGAAGAGAACTACCTCTTCATTGCTGGCCGAATTAAGGACATAATCAACAGGGGGGGCGAAAAGATCATTCCAAATGAAATTGATGATGTGGTCAGGGATGACCCTCGGGTTTCCGACTGCTTAGCTTTGGGTTGTAACGATGAGGTGTATGGGGAGGCCATCCACGCGGCCGTCATTTTGGACGAGAAGCAGTTGCCTTGTGGGGAAGCCCCCTTCCTCCAGAAGGCGCAGCCGGGAAGTTTCACGTCTGGGGCCACTTCGCTTACTCAATCGTTTACCACCCCCCAGCATGGCAAACCACCCCCTGAAAACGAATTCAACGTGCACGTATCGCTGAGCCTGAACCTTAAGTACCATCACCTGCGGGAGGAACTGACGGAGCACATGAAGAAACGACTGGCGGATTTCAAAGTGCCAAAGAAGATATACTTTGTGAATCATTTCTTAAAAACTGACACCGGCAAGGTATCGAGAAGAAAAATGGCAGAAGGGGTGGACCATTTGAAAAAAACTTCCCTGAACCTATTCGATGTGTTAGCCTTATGTTTGAAGAAGGCCCACCTGGATGATTACATTTACGGGTTGTATGGAATTCCATTGAACAAAATTATTTACAGTTTTTTGCGCAACGATATTTACTACATAAGTTTTAGGAACGAAATAAATGCATGCCTCAGTTGTAGCTATGTAAATTATTTTGACCAAGACAAGGCAAAGAAAAAGGTGGGAATTATTTTAACATGTTCAGGACCCGCATTTGTAAATGCCCTACCAGGATTATACAACGCCAAGGTGAACCATTTCCCACTTGTCCTAATATGCTTTGAAAATTTTACTTCTAAATATTTGACTGAGTTTGAAAAGCACCACAATTTCCAGTTCTTTCCACAGCAGCAATTTTTAGCAAAGGCCAAGGAGATGTGTGCAGGGGTGTTCCATGTAGATTCGCCAGATGCCTTTCCTGAGCAGCTGTACAATTGTGTTGAAACATGTGTAAGGATGAAGTCTCCGGTTTACTTAAATTTGAGTTATGACCTACTCGGGAAGGAAGTGACCCTTGACAAGGCGTTACACTTATTGGATCTAAGTGACTGCTACGCACGCAAGTACCACCAACCAATGAACGTGTTAAACGGACAAATTACTCTCTCCACGGAGGATGACCAAAGGTTCAATAAATTGTTGCAGCTATTTTGTAGAATTTACCAAAGTAATAGAAGAGGAGCGATCTTCCTAGGTACCAACTGCAACCATGGCGTTAAGTACGTCTTGAAATTGTCTCACTTGATGAAAATACCCATATATACGAACACCATGGCCAAGTGTTTTATTAAAGAAAATTATATATATAATGCTAATCAGTGTAAATCATTCCTCTTCGAAAATTTGGACTTTTGCTTTGCCTTTGGAACTGTCTACAATTTTTATTTCAACTTTGGAAAATTCACAAAATGCAAAAAGGAGAATATGCTTTGTGTGGACTTAACGAATGATGTATTTGACCCTCAAGTGGACTCTCACTGCGAGCACTTCTTCTTCTCCGACTTGTACAGAGTTGTGAAGCAGTTGTATTTCTCCCTCAAGGGAGGATGGGCGGCCCTCTCCATTGATGTGGACGCACGAATGAGCTGGGTGGCTGCTATCCAAGAAGCTAAACAGAAGAGCATACATAAACTTTGCTGTCAAGTGGCGACGAAGCATTTCGTTTCTGAATGTTTTACCATGGAGCAGGTCATGCTTATCCTTAGACACTTGCTGCTCGATTATTTCTTTACTCAAAATAAAATTCCAGCGACATACAAAAGGTACTTTATCGATTATTTTAAGTACGTTGACAGGGAACAGCTGCGCGGGGTGTTTCACGAAGAGGTCCTCCCTCATGGGGATGGCCAAGTGGACCAGGGCGCACCGCAAAGTGACTGCGATATCAGTGACAGCAGCTCGGAGGAGGGAGACCAAAGGGAGGACACGACTGGATACGCCCTTCCCAATAAGAGCAAAATGAGGGTGAACACAACAGGGGCGAAGAGAAAGCACAAGTTCCTCAACCAGGAAATAAAAAAAAGAGTCGTGATCACGAATGAAGGGTCCATCACGCTACACTTGGGAATATTATATTTGCCCCAGCTGGGGCCATACAATTTTGTCTTACCACAGATTAATGGCATGATGGGTGTATCAATGAACGCAGCTATTTGTGCCGCTCTGAATGATCCGGAAAATATCGTTTTTGCAATTTTAGGAGATTCCTCTTTTGGATTTACCTCCAACGAAGTGGAAACCATATGCCGCTTCAAGTTAAAAATTGTTCTCATTATTTTAAACAACAACGGCATATACGGCGATAGGGACTTCCAAACGGAGGGACCATATTTTGACGAGGTGAACAAGGATGCCCATTTTTTTCTTCACAATCCTTCCGCTCTTTACCATTTTAGCAAGTATGAAAATTATGTGACTGCCCACGGAGGGTATGGGTGCTATGTGGATAATCGGGAAGATTTTGTCCAGCAGATCAAGCATGTCATGAGCGACAGTTTTAACTCCTTCCCAGTGCTACTAAACGTTATCGTGGGGGACGCGAGGTCGGTTAAGTTTGACGTGGACAAGTATATACAGTGAGGGTATGGAAGAATGGGATGAATTTTTTTTTTTTTTTTTTTTTCCCCCACATAACCCACGAGGGGGGCCAATCGGTTGATGGAACGATCCATCTTTGCGACGGTGTCTCAGTGTGCTCATTTATTTATGTATACCTGTATAGCTATCCCCCTTTTTTTATCGTTTAATTTTTGTACCAGACGTGGCCACATGCACACGGTTATCTCTGCATGCACGTTGTTAGTATAAATATTCATGAAAGAGAATCCCCCATGTATGCAAGTTTTTAATATTTAATGATGAACACTTGTTTGGAGCCGCTCCCTCGAAGGGTTGGGGAAGCGAGCCCAGATCATTTCAATTCGTTTATGTGGCACACACGATGAATATGTGTCACTTGAGCTGCTCAAAAAAATACTCCGTTATAGGAGGGTCGGAACTGGCAACAACTATACGAGCAGGGTGTGCCAAATTTTGTTCAACGAACCTGTTAAGCGTCTGAGCGTTCGCTAACCACGTAGGTGTGGTGCGTTTCGGTTTGTCAACTTAATGTGGGAAAGCAAAGAAAAAAAAAAAAAAAAATGGACACAACGGAGTGGGCCCATAAGTGTGTCACAGCCACTTCTGTTTCACGGCGCAAGTGGACACAGCTACCCAAGCTGGTTGCAATTGCGCACATGTGGTGGTTATCACTGACACCTTGTTTGGGAAGGCAGACCCCCTCCCCCTCAGGAACAAAAACAAAAAAATTAACGTGTCAGTGTGGCCCCCTTTTGGCAACAACGTACAAGTGTTCATTCAGTATGGGGATGGAATACTTGAAGGAACTGGCTCATGCCGGAGGGGCAAAAAGATTAATTGGACTTTTTCACCACAAAAAAAAAAACCCAAGTTTCACCTGTACAGGTTTTGTTTGGCCAAGGGGGCATACTGTTACCTCTGCATAAAGTTATATATGAGGTATGCGAAATTAAAAAAAAAAAAAAATGC
>NW_012192601.1:130523-146599 GCF_000956335.1 Plasmodium fragile | reverse complement strand
AAAAAAAAAAAAAAAATGGACACAACGGAGTGGGCCCATAAGTGTGTCACAGCCACTTCTGTTTCACGGCGCAAGTGGACACAGCTACCCAAGCTGGTTGCAATTGCGCACATGTGGTGGTTATCACTGACACCTTGTTTGGGAAGGCAGACCCCCTCCCCCTCAGGAACAAAAACAAAAAAATTAACGTGTCAGTGTGGCCCCCTTTTGGCAACAACGTACAAGTGTTCATTCAGTATGGGGATGGAATACTTGAAGGAACTGGCTCATGCCGGAGGGGCAAAAAGATTAATTGGACTTTTTCACCACAAAAAAAAAACCCAAGTTTCACCTGTACAGGTTTTGTTTGGCCAAGGGGGCATACTGTTACCTCTGCATAAAGTTATATATGAGGTATGCGAAATTAAAAAAAAAAAAAAATGCCCTTTTGGCCAAAAATACATCAGCCACAGGGAAATACCCACGGGACGAATTTGCAAAAACGTGGTAGCCATTTTGCAGAGTATGCCCCACGTATTTCTTTTCCGTTGAGCCCCTTTTTTCCATAACACAGTTCACACCCTTTCTTTTCTGCCCTTTTGGTCGCTACATGTATGTGCGTGTATTTTGTACGCAGCAAAAACCTTTATCCTCGTCCCTGTTTTCATGCATACTTCTTTACGCGTACAGTGGTGGTGTACCTTTTTTTTTTTTTTTGCGGGGTGGGCGCCCAAGGGCACATTTTAATTTTATTTTTCCTTATCGTGGAGACCAGTTCTTCATAAATTGGTGCTGCGCTATTTTTTATTTGCCCCCTTGTACTTAAAACCTTGCCAATGTTATGTCACATTGCATCATATTATGCCCATATATAATTTTTTTATTTTGTGTCATTTTTTTTTTTTTTTTTTCCAACTTTATGTTTACGATTTTACTCGCCCGGAACGATAACGATTAAGTGTTTAACAAAAGAAAAAAAAAAAAAAAAAAGAGCTATTCGGAGTCAAAGAAAAAGAAAGAAAAAAGAAGAAAAAAAAGAATGAAAAAAAAGCGATTTTTCGTCAACTTCATCAAAATTATGCAATATCACAGTTGAGCGAATTTTAACTGCCATTTGCGCAAACGTAGTATCTTGTGCCAGGAGCTTGTTTCGTCTGCGCGCTGGAAGAGGAAGGCCGTTTTTAAGCCAAAGTTCGTTGCCCTTGTGTATGTATGAGTGCTTGCGCGCGGGCATAGGTGTACACGATCGTATGCACATAACGAGTGCACTTACAAACAGAATCACATCCGTTGACACCCTTTTACACGTTTGTTGTGAGGAACGTTTTTGCAAGCGGACGTGTGCCATTTCGTGAGCCGCGAAAACTTCCCTGGCTGCCCCTTTACGCTGCCCCCTGCTGAGTGTGTACCCCATAATGGAGAACAATGCGGATGTGAAGGCGGTGGCCGATGAAAACAACGGAGATGGGAAAGTGACGAAAAAGAAAAACCTAAGCAGACTCATTGTGGAGGAAGCAACGAACGATGACAACTCCGTTGTGGCCCTGAACACGAAGCGAATGGAGGAATTGAACTTTTTCCGAGGGGACACCATCCTGATTAAGGGAAAGAAAAGGCACTCCACCATTTGCATCATTTTGAATGACAACGACTTGGATGAAGGAAAAATTAGGATCAACAAAGTTGCCAGGAAGAACCTTAGGGTTTGCTTGGGAGGTAAAACGCGCAATGTGCCTCCCGTATGTAAACTGCCCACATGATGGTAGAATCTATCACTTCGCGAGCATCGCTCTAACGCGACTAACATTGCTCTCTAACCTCATCACCAATATCCTTCTCCACCGCACCCCTCCCCAGATATCGTCTACGTGAAGCCGTGCCCCGAAATCCCGTACGGAAAGAAGATCCAGGTGCTGCCCCTTGATGACACCATCGAAGGCCTTGCGAAGGACACCCTGTTCGAGATTTTCTTGAAGCCATACTTCAACGAATCGTACAGACCAGTCAAGAAGGGAGATTTGTTCCTTGTCAGAGGTGGGTTCATGTCGGTAGAATTCAAAGTGGTTGAAGTGGACCCAGATGATTTTTGCATTGTTTCCCCAGATACGGTAATATATTACGAAGGAGACCCCATCAAAAGAGACGATGAAGAAAAGCTAGATGAAATAGGTTATGATGATATAGGAGGATGTAAAAAACAGCTAGCTCAAATTAGAGAAATGATCGAATTGCCTCTAAGACATCCAGGATTATTTAAGACGTTAGGAGTGAAACCACCCAGAGGAGTATTGCTATATGGACCCCCAGGAAGTGGAAAGACATGTATAGCTAGAGCTGTGGCAAATGAAACAGGCGCCTTTTTTTTTCTCATAAATGGACCAGAAGTAATGAGTAAAATGGCAGGAGAGGCAGAAGCAAATTTAAGGAGAGCTTTCGAAGAAGCAGAAAAAAATTCTCCTGCAATTATCTTCATTGACGAAATTGATTCCATTGCTCCGAAAAGAGAAAAAACAAATGGAGAAGTTGAAAGGAGAGTAGTTTCCCAATTGCTAACCCTAATGGATGGAATAAAAAGTAGAGGTCAAGTAGTAGTCATAGCAGCGACGAATAGACAAAATTCTATAGACCCTGCGTTGAGACGATTTGGAAGATTTGACAGAGAAATTGACATAGGAGTACCAGATGACAATGGAAGATTTGAAATTTTAAGAATACACACCAAAAATATGAAGCTGTCTCCAGATGTGAAGCTAGAAGAACTGGCAAGCAGTACACACGGTTTTGTTGGTGCAGATTTGGCTCAGCTATGTACAGAAGCCGCACTAACATGTATTCGAGAAAAAATGGATGTAATCGATTTGGAAGATGAAATTATTGACAAGGAGGTTTTAGAAAGCATGTGCGTAACACAGGATCATTTTAACATGGCCTTGGGTACATGTAACCCATCGTCGTTACGAGAAACCGTTGTTGAAGTTCCTAATGTCAAATGGGATGACATTGGTGGACTGGATGAAGTGAAGAATACATTACGTGAAATGATTCTATATCCAATTGACCATCCAGATAAATTTGAAAAATTTGGTATGTCTCCATCTAGGGGAGTTTTATTTTATGGACCCCCAGGTTGTGGTAAAACGTTACTAGCCAAAGCCGTTGCATCTGAATGCTCAGCTAATTTTGTATCCATTAAAGGTCCAGAATTGTTAACCATGTGGTTTGGTGAGTCGGAAGCCAATGTTAGAGAAGTATTTGACAAAGCTAGAGCTGCGGCACCTTGTGTTCTATTCTTTGACGAATTAGATTCCATTGGAACACAGAGAGGATCTACCCTTGGAGATGGAAGCGGTGCTGGAGATCGAGTAATGAATCAGTTACTAACCGAAATTGATGGAGTTGGACCCAAGAAAAATCTCTTCTTTATAGGAGCAACCAACAGACCTGAATTGTTAGATGAAGCATTACTAAGACCAGGAAGATTAGATCAATTGATTTATATTCCGTTGCCTGATTTAGCTGCTAGAATTTCTATCCTAAGCGCTATATTGAGAAAATGCCCCGTAGCTGATAATGTACCTATAGACTTCTTGGCCCAGAAGACCGCCGGATTTAGTGGAGCTGATTTAGCGGAGCTCTGCCAGAGGGCAGCCAGAGCGGCCATTCGAGATGCCATCGATGCAGAGGAAATGAACAAAAAGTCTAAGCTACAAATGTACCCAAATGAAAAAAGCGAAAATGGGGAAAATGCTCAAACGAATTTAAATGGTACCACTGTGCAGAATAACGAAGAAAATACAATAAAATATGAAATTACGAGACACCACTTCAAGGAGGGACTAGCTGGCGCTAGGAGAAGTGTTTCACAAGCCGACCTAATTAAGTATGACAACTTTAGAATAAAGTTCGATCCTCTGTACAAAACGAAGACAGGTGGCGGAAACGATGATTTCATCATTGACTGGCCCGATGAGGAGAACAACGAGGAACCACAGGAGTACAACGTGGATGATGACTTGTACTCGTAGTTCGCCTAGAGTGATTCTTCTTCGCATAGCTCTACAGCCATACCTACTCTGCCCTGTTGTATACATATCCAATTTTTCCCCGCACCCCGTTATCGAATTCCCCTCCAATCAGCTGTGCACACCTGTGTGTATACATTCCCCCGTGCAAACATACCCATCTGCACGCCTTTTTTTTTTTTTTTTTTTAATTCCCTTTTTGCCATTATAACAGAGTTGTACATTTTTTAATCCAAGAAGGGGGCCAGAATTACACCGCCCGCCTTCACTTCACAGTTTACGTACTTGTGTGTGCACCAGTCTGGGGGCTTGCCCCTGTGTACATCTGTACGTCTGTGTGACTTAAATAAAACCTTTAAAGTTTTAACAAATTTAAGTGATAGCATATTTTAGAAGCGTCCTTTTGCACCGTTTTGGTCAACAAGATGCGCGCAATTATATTCTTAAGGAGGTTCCTGCCTGTTCAGCTAATGTGGCACTTTCGCTTCTAAAAAGTGGAGCATTTGGGGGGGGAGTATCCTTTTAAGGTGCTGCAAGGCGCACCTACGTCTGAGTGTATACATGTATATGTACCTACGTGTGCTCACCGCATGTGTTGTAGGCGCGCAGGTGTACCTCCCCCCCGAACGGCGCGATATTTTCTGTGGAGAACTCCCAACACTCAGAAGATCAACACCAGGAATTAAAAAGGAGAGCAGTGTAAATACCATAAAAAAAAAAGGAGACACAAACACGGAAAAAAACGAAGCCAACTTGCCCGATTGAACGGGTGAGCTCTCTGTAAGTGAAGACAACATGGAGAATCATACCCTTTTGTGAAAAATAAGGAAACGTACAGAGCACTATAAGACGGGGTAAGTATAGGCGCACAAAACAGCCTTGCCGCAAATGACGTAATTTTCCCAAAAAATATTTTGATGGTGGAGTAAGACTTCGGTTCTCATAGGTGTACATCATTATATTGGTCTCCACACACACTTCCAAACGGACGAGAGGGGTTAACTCTGAAATTATTCGGTAGACCTTTGTGGAACGCCACAGCTCACCCTAAAGTGGAGTGCCATTTTTCCAGGTTTAAAGTTTCCGGATGTTCAACTTGTGTAGAAGTAGACAGGCATACCAACGGAAAGACAGTCTACATCCCGTTGCTATAAAATGAAGCGCTTAAAAATAACATTTTTTTTAGCTGTTTAGTTTGTAGCTAGCTAGAAAAAAAAAAAAAAAATTCTACAGTTTTTCTGACTTGTTCATATTTCTTAAGCTTTTTGTTTTGTTTTGTTTTTTTGCACAAATATGTACATATAACAAGTTATTTTATTTTACTATCTTGTTCCAAAAAATATCTGTGTATATGTAGCAAAAATGTCAAAAAGCACAAAATCAATTTATAATAACATTAAGTGTTATAACATTTGAGGGGCGGAAAATGCAAGGGGGGCGTGGACCATGTAACTGGCAATTGGGCTCTTCTTCATTCGGGATGGAAAATTTAAGGGGGAGGAAGCCTCTCGATCAGTTTCGCGCTCATCTTTTCGACTTTTGTCATTCCCGCAAAGCGTATTTTTTTTGCGCACGTGCCTCGCTCTGAGATAACAGGAGATTACCTGAAGATACGTTCCTCCAATGTTATTACACAGCAGCAGTTAAGCCTCCCCGTGCTATAGGCCGCAAAAGTTATAATTTCCTCAAATTTTTTCACCCCTTCATTAAAAGCATACTTAAAGGTAAAAATAGAACTTTTGAATTGTCTATTTGTTTGCAATTTTTAAATCATGTTCGTTGAGTTATTTTGAACTCTTATTTTATTTTTTCTCCTACAGTTTTCTTATATTTTTTTAAAAAAAAATTACACTGCCCGCTATGTCTTATTTAACGAAATTGTTGATTTGAGATTAATCAGCATGCCTGAAAAAGCTGAGCAAGAGTAACGCTTTGTACCGTTACGGATAAAGCGAATTTATGTACCATTCACATGATGGGCTGAGGATACAATATACCCGAAGAGAAAATGTTTTATGCCCATGCTGAGAATTATACACCATTTTTTACTTCATTTATTTTTTTTTTTTTTTGTGAGCGTGCAAAGAGCGTTATACTTCATATTACCCACGCGACATCGCTATGGCGTAGAGAACCAGGTCATTTGCACTAATGTTACTGCAATCAGTTTCAACATTGACATTGTTGACCTTCTTAAGATTTCTAGCTTTGCTCCTGCTGTTAGTAGTGCGCCAGCAATATTTATGCACATGCAAAAAAAGGAAAGAAAGAGGAGGGAACAGAACTGGAGAGAACTGCCCGCTTGCACTCACAACTGACCATGATCAGCCACATATGAGAAAAAATCATCAGACAGTTGTCACACTTACGAAGTTTACGCAAGCGAGGTGTATACAAATTATATGTATATTTATGAGCACAAAACGACAAGACCAATGAGTCGAACGTAAAAAAAAAAATGAGCCGCTTTTCATTTCAAAAGATAGTTTTTAATGACAACAAATTGTTGAAATGTGAAAATGCTCCTAAGGATAATGTCGCTTCGTTTAAAAGCCTTACCACATCACAATTTAGAAGCGACCAAGCCAAAAGTGGGTTTCCTCATGAGCGGGTTGGAAACACCAAACTAAAGTGTGCACCAAATTCTGAAGATAAGCCAAATGGTGCTTCCCAGCAAAAATGTGCAGACCATAGAAGTGGACCCCCTGCACTGAATAGTGCACAAACCTTGGAGGACAACAAAAATAGGGGGTACATTAATTTGATAAAAAAGAACGTAAAAAATGTTATCAGTAATATAATTAATAGGAAATCCATACTGGGAAGGAAAAACAACGAAGACGTGAGAGAAGACAAGAAAAAAAAGGCAGGGGAAGTAAAGAACAAAGGGCAGAATAGCAATGCAGCTCTGAACAAAGAGAGGAACACCAGTGTAGCTCTCAGCAAAATAGTAGAAAATCCTGACACGGATGCGACATCACCAGATTTGAAATCGGCGCCAAAGGGTATTGAAAAGAAGGGGGAAAACATCTCCAACGCGGTTAGAAGCAACCATGAAATTAAGTCCTCCGTTAGAAAAACTTGGATAAACTTAAAAAATGTCGACAAGGGTGTTGCCAACAATGATGCCAAAAATGATGACTCAAAGGTGAATTTGAGGGCGGTGGCGAAAGACATGGTCGATCAGTCAAATGGGGGTATGAGAGAGTTAAGCGGAAGGGGAACTCCAACAAATGAGAAAAATAGAGGCGTAGAAAAGGTCAGCCACGGGGACGGCAGCAGAACCAACAGAAGTAGCAAAGCCACACCACTAACTACCAAACCGTTCATCTTGGGAATAAAAAAAAATGAAAAAATCCCGAATAAGCAAAACGCCTTCACCTCGAGGACCACACACAACAAAGAAAAATACATAGGTAGAAGTACCTCCCCAAGTTTTCTACACAATGACAGCTTTAAAAAAAATTTAAAAAAGACATTAATTGAGACCATCATGAATCCTGACAAGGTGGAACGCACGCCAGAGCTAGCAGCAGTGTTAAGGACAACGCCAAGAACAACCCCAGCCAAAGTGATGAACAGAAGCGGACATCCTGACTTACTCAGAAGGGACACCATGTTAAATAAAAAGGGCTCTCCACATGGAGAAAAAACAAAAAGCGTAATCAAATACCCGTCTCCAATCAATGCGAACAGTGCTAAAGCGATTAGTCTTCACATGAAAGGGGGTAGTAACCTCTTCGAAACGAAACAGGAAATTGTTAGGAGGTATTCTACAGCGGTTCGAAACAGAAACTCAGTACTAAGAAAGAACATCGTAACGAAGAATAGACACCTCTCCTTTTATAAACTAAATGGAGAAGGAAACGAAAAAAAAAAATTATCCCCTGAGCCAAATGATACACCAAAAATGGTGAGCTGTATTAACCACGCGCAAGCTCCTGATAGAAAGGAATGGAGTAGCAGCAGAGAGGATGGAATAGCTTCTCCTAATAATATCTCACCGATCAGTGCAAATTGTAAGAATAAAATGGCCTCTAAAATGTTTCCTTTGCAAAGGAAAAAAATAGACGGGGTAGCGAATTCGGTTCTAAAAAATGGGAGACTGGTTAAGGACACTTCTCCCACAGGGGGAGATAAATATAAGAATAGTTTTGCACCAAAGCAGGGTACGCAACCATGGGGACTACATAAACGGGTGGTGGGAAATAATGATCCGTCCCGTCTGCATATGCCTAAGCGATCTGGAACGACAAATTTTACGATGGTAAATAAGGAATGTTCAGTGCCGAGCAGGATACTGAAACGGTTTGATAGTGTATCTAACGGTCAGGTAAAAAAGGGGGTGGATCTTAAAACGGGCCACAAATTAGGTACAGGTATTAAGAAGAAGCACTTTTTCCCAGTGGACAATATGCAGAAGGTGAGCCATCAGTATTATGGTTTGCCACGTAAAGGTATAAGTACGTCGGAAGTAGACAAATGTGTGGGGGGTGATGTTGATGATGAGAGGGGATATGTGCCCATTTATGCTGTCAAGGGGGAGCAAAGTAGTGGCGAGGTGGAACAATCAGCAAGGGAAATGCCACTCGAGGGGGGTGACCAAAGCGATGCAACGGAGCGACACAGGGGGGAAGCACTTCTAGAAGAGGAAGCGGAAAAAAGCGCTATCCTCGCAGAGCATACGCCAGGTGGAGTAGTCACAGGGGATGAGGTATATTACGACTCATCAGCAGTGAACTCGGCACAGACCAAGTACCGCGAAACAGATTTATATGAAGATTTTAACGACTCCACCATGATGGTGTTAAGGAGAAATTTGGACTATGAAGGGGAGACGTCTAGCTGTGTTACCCCCACTTTGGTAACTCGAGGACAGGATAATTATCATGTCGATACGTTATACAACTGTGATAATTTAAGCGCCCAATGTGTAAAAATAGAAAATGTCTCTCCCTACGAACGGACGGAATGTGGGTGCTGCGTGGGGGAGCCTGCCTATGAGGTGGAAAATGTGGATACACAAAAGGGGACACCGAACGGTGGACCGGAAGAAGCTGAGCCGGACGAAGAACAACCAAACGAAGATGATGAAATTGGTTCTTCTCCCATGGCACAAAGCGACATTTTGACAGACGATGAACTTGTTGATGAGGGTACAGAAAAAATCAGTGGGATGGATGTGCGCGCAAACCATCAGTCGGACTGGCTGCGCACCCTGCTAGGAGGAGAAGTGGCCCAATTGTGGACCGCTGAAGAAACACTCAAGGGTGAAGTGATAGGTGCCCTTGAAAGTGAGAAGGATAAGGTAAATGATTCAGACAGTGAGTTCATCACCCTCGTGCAGGAAGAGAATTTCCTCAAGGATCACTCATCGGACAATGTCATCAGCCATGTAAAAACGAACAACGAGAAAATAAACATACCCGTAAAGGAAGAACAAAATGGGCATGTCACGATTCGAGGTGATTGTCGTGACATGATAAATGAACAAGGCAATGATTACGATGGGGAAAATGGAGGAGTAGCCGAAATAGGCCACAGAAAAAAAAACGATTATGTATGCATAAGAGTAGAGTCTGAAGATGAGGACGTCATTACTGAAAGCGTTAAAATTTACTTAAAGAGCAAAAGCCAAGAGGATGGATTCAAAGACGAATGGGGAGGGGCTTCTTGTAACAGTTGTGTAATTAGCCAAAGTGTAAAAAATGATGAAAATATTTCTGCACAAGTAAATATTGGGCACATAAGCAAATTGGCCGTTTCGCACGATCGCTTGGAAATTTGCAGCTATAATGAGGGGAGCAAAACGGGGGAAGTTATTATAAGGGAGGGGCATGCGGAAGCAGGGAGCGAAAAGAATGACGAAGAAAGGATGATGCTGCAGGGGCAGAACAAAGAAGAAAGCTTATGCACCCAACGTAGCGGCGACGGTAAAGGGGTGCTACCCCCGCGTGAGACGTGCATGGAGGGGGGAACCGAGCCACCTGAAACACACCCCACAAAGCAACTTCCATCTAGGTTAAGAGAGCATAATAACACACCGCAAAATTCTGGGGGCAAAAAAAGCGTTGCACATGAAAAGAGTAGCGTCATTTGTGGAGACGAACAAAGCAGTAAGGGGGGAAGCCATTTTAAGGCAGCCCAGATATGTGGGAAGCATTTTTCTCGAACGAGGCACAAAATGGTCAGGACAAATAGTATGCATAATTTTTCCTCCAAGTACAAGAAGAATTACAACCTCAGTTTGCATAACCGCAAAGTGAAGGAAAGAAAAGTGGCAAACGATGCAGGAAAGAACGAACAGTTGCATACACATGCAAAGGGGGGCGTGTCAGGTGAAGGGATCATTTTAGCGGGAGAAGCATATCCGTGTGCTCAGCAGGGAAACGTTTGTACCAGCAAAGGGGTCGCTGATCAATTGTGCAGTGGGAAAAAAAGGAAAATTGATAAACTGATGATAAGTTTTACCACGCCCAGCCGGGTTTTGAAGAAAAAAAAAACGAAGCCAACTTCGCCCATGAGGGGTCGTTCCACCGGAGGGTTGAAGTGCAGGGTGAGGAAGTCGAGGGGTGGTGGGGACAACAGAAAGAGGACAGGAAAAGAGTTAAGAAGCGGGGAAGAAGTGGCAAACGCGGCAGACGTGGCAGATGCACCCGCCGCTCACCACGCGGAATCCGTCTTCCGCGAACACGAGTGGATGGGGCTGATCCTACAGATAATAGACAACGACAATTTCGAGCTAGCCCAAAAGTTGATGCTCTTGATTTTCGAAAAGGAGGAGGAGTTATATGTACAGTTCGTGGACGCGGAGAGGAGTGACACGAGCACGTGCGCCGATTCTTCCCCCCTCGGTGAAGCAGGCGAGCCCAAGCCTGAAGACGCGCCGAAGAACAGTAATGTGTATAGTAGAGGTGGCGCACCGAAGCAGAGGGGGAAAAAAGTATCCCATTACATGGAGCAAATTGTCCACAGCTGTCCATCAGATTGGCCCCTACTAGATATCGCCATACTGATAATCGTCTCCCAAATTGTATGTTACATTTTTACCCATAACAAATGGAAGTATTTTTTTCAGAGCTGTACTTTATTTGAAAAATTCTGCATTCCCATTTTGTTGAACTCTTCTATAATTAATGCAGAGAAAAATGGAATTCCTATCCTCATGTTTGAGCACGATTTCTTTTTTAAAATATTAATCACTGAGAATGGAGGAGAGCTGTCCTCCACTGCGATGAAATACCGCTGTGAGCACTTAAGGAATGATCATGTGGGTAAGGAAATGACAATTTTGGATTTGATTTTCCTGGCCTTGGGTTCCTACATCACTGTGAGCCAAAATATAAATGAGTATGTGGAAAGGAACAACCTTGAATACTATGTGGACTTGTTTCGGAAGAGAGCCAGTGAAGGGGGGGTCCAGGAGGACAGGCGCAAAAGGAGAAAGAGGAAGCTGCTTCGCGTGAGTAGTGAAATGAGCAGGGATAGTCATCACCCAAGCAAGCTTAGCAAGCGACAAACTAGGGCAGGTGGCCAAAGGAGGACTAGTAACCACTCCAATTACTCCAAAAAAAAACAGCGATTTTCCGAACCCCTGCATCAGAACAAAACAAGTGAAGAGCAATACCTCTGTGAGCGAACCAAGAGGAGAAGAATGACGTACGAGAAAAATGTGAAGCGCCGGCTGAGTATTCTGAGGACAACCAAATGCATCACTGCAGTGGACAAACACTCCATGTGTAGAAGGAGTGCCTATCTTGACACGTGCCATGGGAAGGAAAAAATTCCAACAGCAGACAGTGACAACCGGCACGAGAATAATAAAATGGCCAAATTATTCCTCTTTAGAAATAAAAAAATTGAAAACATTGTGCAGTACCATACTAGGAGTGACTTAGAAAAAATGCTATGCCATATTGTTATTGAAATTTTTAATTTGGTTTATGCGTTTAGGGAATTCTCCGTGGAGAACATTCTTATCATTAGGAAGTTTTTCCGCGTCTTTCTAAACTTTGCGCAGAAGAGATTCATCGGCTTGTCCGTGCGCGCCTACTGTGGGGGAAGCGGCGAAGTCAACTCTGCCACTACCGCAAACGTGCGCGCCGTGGTGCCCCCGCCCCAGCGCATATATGACAACTACTACAACTTGTGGATTTGGGTGGACAGGATTTTTTCACAAAACTTTTACGAGCTAAATAATCTGCTATATGACGTGGGCCTCCAGAAGAACAGCCTGCTGGAAGACCACAACCTAACTGCCAACTATACCAAAATAGAAACGATTAGTAAAAACGTGAAGAGGTTTTCCGCTTTGCAGAGGAGAAATTGCTCCGTGTTGAGGAGATACTGGGGGACCTTTGGGTCGAAGGAGGGAATTGCTGCAAATGGGGACAGAGACGTAGATGGGGTTGTTTGCCATGGAGGTGACGCAGGGAGCATAACAGTACCACGATCACCTTTGGAGACATCCATGGAAGAGGGATCCACCGGTTTGGTATCCCATGAGTGGCTCCCGAACGGAGAGCTAGACAAGGAACACTTGCGCAAACATAGAATTCTCTGTAAGCTAGAAAAAAGGGATCACTCGAAGGACAGACTGGCCTTCCACTTCTTAAATGCAGTCGAGAGCATATACCATGTGTACCATTCAATGGAAGAAATTCCTTCCTTTCTTCATTTAAAAAAAAAAAAATACTTTTCAACCTACATGGGTAGTAGCGAAACGGAAAATGGGAGAGGATCTACGGGGATACCTTTTTTGAATAGACCCATAAATGAAAAATGTGATATGAGCACAAGTTATTCGAGTCCAAGCCAAGTGATGATACTTCTGAATCACCACATGGATGGAAGCAATAATTACGAGAACGGAGTGAATGCCCCATTGGGAATGAGGACTAGTGGAGAAGCGGTGGAGGACAACAGCGATCACTGGATTAGACAGCTGAAGCGGAGGTTAAAAATATACGACATACAATGGCATGAAGAATATGAAAAGCAGTACGTAAATTTGGCTAACTCGATGAAAATGTTAAAAAAAAAATTCACAGAAAAAAAATTGTTTTGTAAAATCATGGAGAGTGATATAAATTCCATTTGGCTCGACAAAAACCAAGTGTATCTTCAGTACATACAGATAATGATCAATTGTAAATTTATTTTGGGTTCCTCCTACGATGAGATTTTCCAATTCATTAAAGGGAACTATGGCTTTGTGTTTAATATGGTGGAGGAGATGCGGAGGGGTCTCACAGGATGCAGGAGTCCTCCATCTGAGGGGAAACGAAGGAGAAAGTTTCAAGACGACAATTTTCTACTCATGGCATGGGAAATCGCGAACTTTTACTTTTGCATTTTATATTACAAATTTGAGCTCAGGGAAATTTTGCAAGAGTTACTAAAATGGATTTCTATTTTTGGTCAACTGGAGGAGGGGGCGTGGCGTGAGGGTTCTTTGCTGATGTACAGGCAGAGGTGCGTATCTTACACCGCGCACATTTTAATTTTCCTCAATGAGTACACCTGTGCGCAGAGGGTGCTGAAGCAGTTCTCTCGGGAGTTCCTGCGAAATGTGCGCCATGGTCAGCGGCAAGGTGTGCGGGAAAATGATACCCCGTTAGGCAGCGATTCGTTAGGTGGCAAACCGCTGGAGCCGCACTGCAGCGAGCAAAGCAGAGCAGCAATCCTCCCCACGTGTAAACGTATAGCTCTACACGCACACACCATCAACAAGTGCTACCTCTACGACAAGTGGATCAACTTCATGATTAGAAAATACAACCGTCTGATTCCATTCCTCCTGAAAAAAAAAAATATCGTCAAGCTAATTCTTTTTAATAATAAAAATGTAAAAATTTTGCTTAAGAAGAAGAAGGAAAAAGTTATCACAAAAAAAGTGATGAGCAAAATGCAACAATTGCAAAAGGTTGTTTTGTCCCTCTATTGTCTTTGCGTGAAGCTATACAAGAGCTATTACGACCACGCCTCCATTTTGCATTTCAAAACTGCCCAGCAGTTATTGGTCGCCTCTAAATATTTGGGCATTCGTATTAAAGAGAGGGAAGTAGTGGTCACAAATTATTGCCCATCGGAGGGTGCAGATGGAGCTGAGGTGAAAATGGGGAAGACGCTTCTAAACGAGTTACCCTACCATGGGGCTTCAAACAATTTTCTAAGCGCCGATGGTGGAGAGAATTTATTTTCTGGGTGCTCTTTTGGCGATGCGATGAATGCATCCCCTGTGGGAGGTCGCGCAGCTTCCGAGTGGGCTTCCCCTGGATTGTATTTGCGTGCGGAGAGTAGTACTCCTTACGTTAGTCCTTACCGCGGGAAAACCGATTGGGAAGACGAAGGCCAAAACAAAGACGATATGTTCTACCTTCATGCACTTGTTCTCAGCATACAGATACAGTACACCCTCTCGGTGTGCATAATAATTTGTGCAGATTTGTTCATATACCCAGCTAAGTTAAATCGACTCGCGGGGGGAAAACGAGCTAATAAAGACCCTCCTGCAATGAGCAAGACGAAGCATCCTCCCCTTTATGTACCTTCATTATTTAACTGCAAAATTTTGCGCAAACATTACAGAGTTATAAATGGGCACGATTTTGTCAGAGGGGGAGGAAGCAATGAGGCAAATCGGGGAAGGAAAAAAAAGAAGAAAAAAAAAAAACTTGTAAGTTGTGGTGGTCTGGGACTGTCTGGTCATATGCACATGTACTACGTGAACTATGTTGGTGGAGGGGGCAGCAAGGGAAACGACATAAATGGAAACCATATAAAGGGAAACGACGGCGGGGGCTTCCCATCAGGGGGGGAGTTACAAACGGGTAAAAAAGTTATTTGCAGTGTTCATCACGGAGGTAAGTGGTGTAACCATGGAGAGGGGTCATACGTAGGAGACGGGCCCAAAGATTCACCCACGGAATTTTGGCAGGACCACCAGTGGAGCAATCAACCTGACCGGGACTGCCTCTCTGACGTAGTAATGGAAAAAACGCATGACTCACTGGAGGGGGAATTGGTGTCTGCACAGAGCGGCTGGCCTAGTGATCGCCTGAACGGCTATCTTAGTGAGTGCCTGCCAGGCCGCTACGAAAATTTCAAGAGGTCAATTGTGAAAAAAAGGGGGAGCAACCTGAACGTCCGTGATGGAAGGTTAAGGGACAACGGGGGTGACTGCACAGTGCGGACGAGCGAGCCAGACCCGGTGGACACAAAAAACTCTTATCACATCCTTGTGCAAATATCGACGTGGCTGAGTAAAAACTCCGCTGCGCAGCTCGCGTGGATTGGTCAGGTAAGCAGCCATCCCGTTGGTACGCGTGTGTGTTATATGCGCGCGCGTGTATGTGCGCATTTGTACGCGTGCGCTTATCGGCACCTGCCTTCGTGCACTTTTGCCCCCTTCGCAGAAGCTTTTTAAGATGTGCCTTCCGGAACTGCTGTGCATCGTCCTAGCCCTCCAAGCCAACATGTTCATGGGGAAGAATATTTTGACGGTAAGGGAAGGGTGTATACTCCGTGGGTATGCGGACACGTGGGGGGGCAACACACCCTACCCCCGTTGCTACCTTCAGGCCACATCCCTGCGTCTGCACACTTGGTTTCATTTGCCCATCTCTGGCCCCTATACCTCCTCCCCACACAGAACATAAAACGAATCGATCGCATACTAAAACTGTGCGCAGAGAGTCCGCAGCTGGTGTACTTCGCAGCGGAGTCATTGAAAAATCACACAAGTAAGGCAAATCGGAAGACATACAAAAATTACTTTAGCATAGGCAAAAGGTACAAGGAAATTTTTGTCAAGAGAAAGAGGGATGTCATCGACTCGAAGGAAGAGCTCTTCCAACTGTGTCGCTATTTTCTACCATGCGATGAGGTGGACAAGGAGAACAACCACAACAGTGCAGTTTGATCAGGGGTGGTGGGCGGTAAAATCGGTATGGTATCTGAATGGCCATTAACATGTGGTTTACAGACCGACGCCCATCTTATATGACTTTTTTTCGTCTCTCCTTCTATACCGTTTTTTTTTTTTTTTTTTTTTTTTTTTTTTTTTTGTACCTT
>NW_012192601.1:104771-129228 GCF_000956335.1 Plasmodium fragile | reverse complement strand
TTTTTTTTTTTTTTTTTTTTTTTTTTTTGTACCAGCTTCACTTTTCAATGCGCGTATCCCGTTGCAAATAAACTGTTGTTCGAATTAATTTTTTTTAAAATCCGTTCTTTTAAGATGGCGAAAATAACTTTTCGGTCATGCTGAGCGTGAAGAGGTGGCTCCAAAGGGGGAGCTGTAAAATGGTTTGAAGGGAACGGGGAGCGGTTTAGGGTTCACGGTTACATGGCGCAAATTCATTTGTCGCATAAGTCGGTTGGATGAAATGAGGGCTGCGCCGGGAAGAAGGAACAGCAAGGACAAAAAAATGGGCAACAAAAAATAGGCAAAAAAAATGGGCACAAAAAAATGCGCAAATAACACGCACCCATGTCATGCAAACGTGGTGCTTCTATTCGGGTCTCTCCCCGATGGGGCCGCCCACCCGCCCCCCACACATACACACCTAGCTGCTACTCAAAACCACATCGAAGAGGTAGTTCTTGATTAACCCTAACTCGTCGTCCATCTTGTTCAAGCTACTATCCACAAGAATCGGGAAGAGCTTCTGAGAAAGGGTGTTGCACATCCTCTTGTTGGCAAAGTGGATACCAGCGTGCATCAAATGGAACGAAGCGGATTCGCTTTCCCTGCTGGTGGGTTCATTAAACAAGGGAATCACTTTTGAAAAGTACTCATTCTTTTTCACAAAATCTTTCTCACTTTTTATTTTCTTTAATAGATCATCTTCTGATACGTCATGTGTGCTGTAGTCGCTGTCCAGGGGAGGGGGGTGCTTTTCCTCATAACTGGGGTGAGCAGTGGTCCGGTTGCCTCCACTAAAAGGGGCACCTAATAGGTCTTTTAACGAAGACAGCTTTATGCTTGGTGCACTTTTCAGCCCATAGGATGGACGAACATTTGTCTTATTATGATTAAAGTACGGAGAGAGGAGATGTACAAAATACAACTCGAGTAAAAAAAAAGAACTGGAGAATATTTTGACCTCCAAATTTTTTAATAAAAAATAAATAAACGCTTCACAATGTTTCATTCCACCTTGCTTGAATATGTTGTAGAGGACCGTTTCGAATATCTGTCCCCTGCCAAGTTTGTCATTTTTTAAGTCATTGAAAATTTCCTTCCTCACTTTTAGCAGTTTCCTTTTGGAAAAGTACGAATCTAAGTGTTCATAAAATTTGCTCCTTTCTTCATTTGAAATATGAAGTTGAATGTCCCTATTAAATGGATCTTTCGTTCGTTCGTCCTTGTGAGAGGGAACCGCCGTCTTCTCCGCTTTGTCCTTTCGCTGCGCTTTATCATTTGTGCCTTCTTCTTCACTAAAAAAAATTTCTTTTATGCCCCTCAGAAAACCTTGCCTACGCTCAATTTTTTTTATTATCCGTTCACACTGACGGTCGGATAATTTCTTATGTTTGTAAAAGTCAAAATCTTCACAATGGAAATGATGATGAAATTCATTTTTGTTGTTCCTTCTTGTTATTTTTTTTTTCTTCTTCTTCTCGTCCTCATCGTCTTCTTCCCTTATGTCTTCTACATCCTCCCCGATAACACTATCACGTAAGAACACAATTTTGTCCACCCCCTTGTCATAATAGCACTCCTTTTTCCTTGAACCCACTTTGGGTCCTTTCCTTTTCTCTATAGAACGTACATTTAAATGATTCAAAAATTCTTCACAAAAATAAATCCCACTTTTTATTAACTTGTTGAACCCATCAGATAACTCGTTCACAATGTAACTTTCATCTTCGTACACTTTTGCGCTTCTTCGAATGCATCTGTACAGATGATTCCGTTCTTTAACAATTTGATTCTTTCGCTGCATCTCATCTGGAGGGGGGTCCTTGAACACAGGGGATGCTTTAAAAGGTGTATACATCTCCATATTTACGCCACGTTGTTTGTCCACGACACATGTGTCTTCCTTCCCTGGGGGTACTTCCTTGTCGGTACTTTTCAAACTATCATCGACCCCTTTCCCCTCACTGAACTTAACCTTACTACTTCGGAAAAGGTCAAAGAAGCCTTCCTTTTTATTTTCCACAACCACTTCGTTACTTTTCGTTGGATCCATTCTATTCTGGGTGACTTTCTCCTCCTTGACTTTGAATATATTAAACAAATTGGAAGAGACCGCTTCATACACTTCTATCACGTCCTGTTTCAAATCTGGCAGGACAGTCACTTCCTTCATTCCGCATTCATTTGCATCTCCCTCCACCACAGCGTTGGTAGAAAAATCAGTGTTGTCCACCAACTTGTACTTGTCCAAATACTCCACCACAATTTTGTGGTTATCTTGGAGGGCAAAAAAAACGCAGGGATTTTTCAAAAATGGAACATTCCCTATTTTACTCTTCCTATAAATTTTGTCTTCGTATTTTGTATACATGAATAGGGAAAGAAAAAATGTTTCCGAGTCTCGCGTGTTTATTTTGTATCCTTCCATTACGCTCAAGAATTTTAATCCACTAGACCTGTCCCATTCTGTAGCGTTTGAATGAGCAACGCTTCCCCCAGATGTAATGTTCCCATTTCTTGTATAAACGACCGCCTCACACGACTCGGAGGAAATGGCTACAATCGTCTGCCACTCGCTTATGTAAATACATTTCACAAAATTCTTTTCATAATTTTGGAAATCAAAATCATTAATGGAGTATGTGACTTTCTTTATTTTGTCCTGTTCTATCTGCAGGTCATACATAATGGTCGTCAGATCCTCCTCGTACTTGTACAAAACCATAAGAAAAATTGTCCTCATATTTTTTTGGGCTTCTAAAATTTTTGCGCACATTATATTACACTTCTCATGGCAAATGTCAATTTCTTTACTTATACTACTCAAGTCGTATGTGTTACTTTTTTGGGAATCCTTCAAAATGAACACTTCTTTATTCGAGTACGTGAAGAGGAACACTCCGTTTTTCTCATCGATGTTGTTCACTTGGTCTGTCCACTCCTGGCACTCGTACAGTTTCTTGTTCTTCATGAGGTGCACTCGTTCATCGGCGCTCAGAATTAGGAACAGGTGGTCATCTTAGAGGGAGAGGGAGGGGGGAAACAGAGAAGTGTGGAGTTGAGCACATTCAAACATTACACACGTAAGCGCAGGGGGGTACACGTGCACGATGCAAAGTCGCGTGTGCCATACCTATATACTTGAGCCCTCGCACTGGTACGTCCACCCGGCAGTGGAGCTTCACCTTCTCGCTGCCATAGTCAAACACGTAAATATTCTGCTGGTCCGTGCACAAAAAAGCCTGCGTGTCCGTTTTGTTGTTTTCAATTAAAAGGACATGTTCCTCAAAGGGCTGTGATTTTATGTTTATTTTGTCACTGCTGTCCTTGCTGTTTTCATTGTCAATTTTGTACAGAAAGTCAGACAGGGAAAAAACGTTTAACTTTTTATTAAAAATGTAGATCCCCTTCTGCGTCGCATTGCTTATGGTGAAATTGCTGTTCGCAAGTTTTTTTTCCTCGCTGGAGAATTTTTCATTTCGTTTCTTTTCCTCCTCCACCATGCAGAAGCAAGACCCATGTTGGAGTTTGAAGTACTCCGGTTCTTCAATAAATTCAATTTCGTTGATTTCTACCATTGTGTCATTTTGTAGCTGTGGGAGCACTACGCAGGTGGGAGGCTACGCTCCGGGGGAATATCACTGATAATGATTTGCTCACCTCACTTTAAAAAAGGTGTCAAAACAATGTAGCCTTCTTTTTTTGCAGTCTTTGCATTTTCCACCCCTCCTGGCTGTTTCTTTCTTTTTTTTTTTTACAAAATTGTATGAACAGGTCAGGTAGCTTTGCTCATCCCGTGTTCATTTTCTTTCTTTTTTTTTTTTTTTTCCAAAGCGCAGTTTCTCCTTCCACAAAAACGAGGTTTAAACAACTCACTCGCACAGTAGGTAGCCAAGTAGCGATACTAGTGCTCATATTTATGTAATATATGTACCCGCGCGTGCGCGGCAAAGTTGCAGTTTTCATACAAACCTAGCATATATACTTTACAAAAAAAAAAAAAAATTAATTAAAAGCAAATCTTCGCTTTGTTAGCCAAAAAGGGGAAATCAAAAGTGTTGCAAAAAAAAAATATATGCACAGGTCAGCCATTTCGAAAAAATAATTTGCAAAAAAAAAAAAAATAAATGAATAAAAATAAACGAGCTAGCGAGTGTGTAGGTAGCTGAACCTAACGAACGAATAAAAAGGCGACACTGGCACCTGCCTAATGACGCTTCAAACTTTTGTCAGTACAAAGGGGTGAAGAAATAAAATTGCTGTGAAGCATAATTTTGTGCCAATAGGAACATCGCATAACCGAGGTCGTCTACAACGTATTTATGCAATAGCGCATAAGGAACAATCTATGTACAAGCGTGGATGCTACGTAGAAGTGTACACACGTACACATTCACCCATGCTGCACATTCGTGTGTAAATGACTGTCCCCCCCCATCGGGGCAGATACTTGGACACGCAGCGAAAATACGCTACTCGGGGGTCACTTCTTTACATGGTATACATAATTGACATTCCTGGAGGGCAACAGAAAAGAACTTCCACTACTTTCATAGTAGTTACAAAAGTAGTCCAGCAGATAGCAAGCAGATAGTGCATCCTTTCTGCCTGCACAATTTTTGTTGTAAAATTTTGAAAATAAAGTATTATTATGATCCTTCACTTTGGTCACCATATTTTTTAATGAGAAGTTTAAATAATTGTCCGTTTTGTTTTCCATGTTTGGATTTACTTTGCCCGACATGATACAATATTTTTCCACAAAATAATCTTGTTGTGTTTTATAAATATTGTTATTTTTGAATGTAATCAATTCGTTTTTCACTTCGAAGGGAATTCTTCTTGTGCTGTCCCCCGGGGGAGGTTTTCTCTCGCCATTCACCTCATTCATAAAATAGCACAGGTGTCTGCCCATATCGCTTGCAAGCATGTTCATGTGCGGTCTGTAAAAAGTAAACAGTGGCGCCCACACGTACGTGAATGTGTGCATGTGTATACATTAGCAGGGTATATGCAAGTGTGCTTTGGGGGGACTTGAACGAGTGGGGATTCCCTGTGGCCCCACCACGGCACGTTAGAGAGGATATTGTTTTATGTCCGTGCACACAGAGAAACGTGATCAGGTAAACTCTGTGTATGTTCCAGCATGTATTAACTCCCTCAGAAGAGTCCTCCCTCTCGTGCTCTCGGTTACCCGTTGCATCCGATGAGAACGATCACATTGCTGTTATATATGCATTCGAACAGGTAATGGAAAAAGGAAAAAAAATTATTAATGTAGCCATTAAAGTACAGGGAATAAAACAGAATGACATTTTCCTTGAGGGGTACATCAAACTCCTTGTTGTAAATTAAATGCTTATGTCTTGTGGTGATTTTCTCGTATATATATTTGTTCTTACATCGCACACACAGACCTGTGTTCGGGGAGTTGGTTTTTTCAGAGGTGTTACGAAGCCATGTATGCAAATTGGGAAAGCATCCATTTGCAGCGGCATTCAACCACGTGGTGACGTGAGCGCTGGACTGCACATGCATGACGCTCTTGCTACGCTGACGCGAACGCGTCATTTGCCTGCTTCCCTTACCCATGAAACTATAGCCGTAGTCAACTGACACGATGTTGTAGGTGCTTAGCGGGAGGTTCCCAATTTCGAGGACACCGTCATCCAAGTTTACACTCGCAATATTTAAACTGCTTGGGAGATGCACATTATATGTAAGCGCGCTGCTATAGGCATTATGTTGAAGCTCATTTTTATGCGTATTGTTTTGCGTATCCTTTTGCGTACTTTTATACGTACTTTTCCTGAGTCGACAAGTGGAAGCGACTTTTACATACATCACAGTGGGTCGTGGGCTCCTCTTTACGACCCTTCCATGGCCTCCCACTGTACATTTGAACAAAAGGATACACAGCGCCGTGGTGTAGAAGACCATCCCTTTCATCGTCTCTTAGGCATTTTTTCTCTCATTTAACTGGACGCTCCGCGGAACGAATGCCAAAACGCTTTTTATGTCTGCGGGGGGATCGGGGGACAAAATATGTCGTCTCGGTTGTGCTATGCGTAGAGGCACACGTGTTAACATGTATCCAAACGGCACACCCGCGGGGGGCGAACTTTAGGGGTCACGCCTTACTCATATTTTCCTTCAAATCCTGATAGTTCCTCTTTTTCGGGTTAATGCTGATTTTTGCACCTGCACATGGGTTATGCGAAGTTTAAAGAAAGGGGGGGTTCATGTGGACTGCATTGGGGCAGACGTAGGGTAGGAAGTCGATACAGAGGAATTCTCTCAAGTGAAGCTACACACACGCACATGCCTCTATATATGTGGGCAAGTGTGCGTTTACCGTTCAGTTGCTTTACCTGATTCGTTGGGGGCGGTTGCCTTAACAACTTCCTCCTTCTTCTGTTCGTCCTTATTCATTGGTGGGGGCCCTCTGAGAGTAGCAGGTGCGACTGGAGGTGCCGCTGTGGTAGCGGTTACAACTACTCTCGCACCAACTGCCACGATTATTGCCCTGACCGCGGCTATGGCTACGATCAAGTTCACCCCCGCAGGTGCTCCCGTGCCTGCACAACTACAACAGCAATTTCGTACAACGGCATACGCCGTAGGTTTTTTTTATTTTTATTTTTTTGGCTATTTTGGGGGCTCCTTTTTTCGTTTGCATTCGCCAAAGAATACGCAACTATGCAGAAAACTCCTCGCTCGTATGGGAAGTGTGTGCTTATCCTTTGGCAAAAAAAAAAAAAAAAAAAAAAAAAAAAGTGAAAACGGAAAACACAATTGTAACAGAAAGTTGTAAAAAAAAAAAAAAAATGGGCAAAAAGGGGGCAGAAAAGAACCACAAAAATGCACGAGGTTGCAAAAACGCAAAGGTGGGGCAAAATGGTACCGGAGCGGACAACGCCCAAGGCGCGTCGTAAAAAAAAAAATTTTTTTTTTTTTTTTGGCAGCGACTTTTCCCCCGTGTAGTTGTTAGGAAAAAAAAAAAAAAAGGCAAAAGAAGAACAGAAACAAGCAAAAATAATAACGGATAAAAAAAAAAAAAAAAAAAAAAACAGGACTGAAACGTATTTTACGAACGTGAATACAAATGCGCATAATAGCATATAAAATTCCCACGCACATGTGGCCACGTTCAAGTGAGAAGACGAGGAAGAAAAAAAAAAAAACGATTTGACTCATCACATCATGAATGTCTCCAAAAGAGCACATAAAAACAACACAGCATACATTATGCATAACAGGTTGACTTTTTCATACCCTGTAATTTTGGGTATACCTGAATGTCAACATTTTAAAGAGTTTGTAATGATTTGTTGAAAAAGAATTTCTTTATTTTATTTTATTTTTTTTTTTTTCCGTTGCCAATATGTGGAATGTATTTAACTTTAATAATATTGACGACAAGCTGAAGAACAACAAAAATGAGAAGGAGGTTTATACGCACGAGGACTTGAGGTAGGGCCAGTGTAGGACTGTCACACAAGTGTTGCCCCGTTGAGGCAGCGTGTCCCCACCACTTCCTCACCATGTCCGTATCGCTTTCTCCTCCAACCCCCTATATATAGGTACTACTTTGAAAAGCTGGTGAAGATAAATCTGAACAACGTTAACATAAATAACTTCATCGAGCTGCTGAGGAAAATCACACAGATAACAATTTGGGGCGACAAATATGATGACCAGATTTTTCAGTAAGAAGAGAGAGTCGGAAAAAATGTAGAAGAGGAAGGGGAGGAATAGACCGTGGAGGGAGAGGTCCCCAATAAGGGAAAGAACAGCTCCTCTTCCCACGAATTGTCCATGTAGAGAGGTTCCTCTGTGTAACTGCTCATCCAAACATGTCCCCCTTTCCCCCTCGAAGGTACTTCTGCGAAGACAACATCTTCAACCACTTCATATACCTGCTGAGGCAAAACATTAACAAAAGCATAAGGATTCAAATTTACCAGTCCCTTACCCTGTTGATACAAAATCTTCAAAAGGATATTTCCCTGTGTAAGGATTTTGGCCCACGAGGGTGCTATCCATCGGGAGAAGCACAAAAAGGAGCGAAAAAAAAAAAAAGAAACTTCGCAGAACGGCTTCTCAACTGTGACACTTCTCTCCCCCCCTTTCGCAGATTACATCTTCAGCAACAATAAAATAAACAACCTAATTTATACAACATTCATTTACCAAGACGATGAGATTATGCCCTACTACATTTCCATGATAAAGTCCATTTCGTTTTTCCTGAACTACCACACATCCAAGTTTTTCTTTAACGAGGTAAGCACAGACAAAGCGGCTGCATGCAGTGTGAGGAATGCCGTGTTCTTATTATTTGTGTGTGCATATGCCGAGGCGTTGGCACCGCGACGTAACTCCCCCCTTCTCAACCTTAATACGTATCACCACTCCCGTTTTTTTTTTTTTTTTTTTTTTTTTTCCCTTCCACGAAGAAGAGTATGAAATTTCCCCTGTATACCGAATCGCTAAGGTTGTACAAGTTTAATGACATCATTACGAGAACCTACGTTAAAAATATTATATTGAACATTTTGAAGAGTAAGTCTGTGCCTGGAGTGAAAGAGGGAGTAGCATGGCGGCTTGTTGCATATTTGAGATTAGACCGTGCGAGGGAGTTTACCCCAATCGGCTCCACTCCCCTATTTCACACTTAATTCACCCTTCTCCCTGTAGTCGAAGATGAGGGGATTGAAAATCTTATCCTGCTGCGGTCTTCATTCTTCACCATTCTCGTTTGTTACCTCCGCAATCATGTCATAAGGATGAATAAAATTTACACAAAAATAAAGGAATCGGAAAAATTGAAGAAAATGTTTAATACTTACCTGGAAGAAGTGGACGACGTGCTGTACTTCTTCGAGGACATGCTCACCTGTGAGAAGAAAAGGATAAATGATATGCTCCTAGTGAAGCTTTTAATTTATTTTTTTTTTCCCATGATTGGTTCCTTTCACACGTCTATATACTTCGACTGTGTCAGTGCGTTTGGCCAAGGGGGCATTTGTGAGGACGACTCGGGCGGGGGAAGCGGTAACGCACATGGTAATGCAAGTGGTAACGCAAATGGTAACGAAAAGGAGAGCGCAAGGGGCAAAGGGGGTGAATGCCAAGGGAGAGACAAAAGAGAGGATGCTTTCTTCCTGAATGAAGACCAAGTGGCCAACTCTAGTAACCCCGTGAACTGCAGCAGCATCGACTATGTGTACTTCTCTAGTCAAAAGACTGGCGAGGAGAAGGCTGCGTCAGATGAGAGGGAGGACACTGGGGGGGACGTTCCCCCAGATAGTGAGGCTAATGGGGAAATCCCCACAGATGATCATTCGAAAGTGGAGGAGGAAACCCCCCTCACTGATCACTCCGGAGAAAACAGACCCTGCGGTGCGGACGTGGACGAGCCGGGGGAGCGAGAAAAGATGAACCAATGCGACCTCCCACAGGAAGTGATAGAAAGTATAAAGGGTACTAACCGTGTGCCGTTTATAAAGCTATTTGATAATAATTTAAAAAATGTAAAAAATTTCGATTTTTGTAAAAGTCTGTCTTCCTCGAATGCATCCTCTGTGAACTCCAACCTGAGTAACGTGCAAATGGGGAAGGCGGCCAGAGCGGAACCGCAGCAGGAGGTACCAACCAAGGAAGAAGTGCCCACCCGGGAAGGAGAGTCAATAAAGGGAGACGTGCCAACCGAGGAGGAACCAACTACCGGCACGAAGAAAAGCAGCAAGAGGGGAGACAACACATACGAGTTCCTGTACTTCCGCGCGAGGAACAGCGCCAATAAGGAAAAGGAGGCAGAAGATAAGCTCTCCGATGGGGGGAAGGAGGGGACGGAAGGGAAGGACGTTGACAGTGAAGGCCATGCACAGGGACAAGTGCAAAAGGATGGACAGAAAAAGGAAGAGCAATTCATACATGAAAATGAACTGAAAAATAGCTACTTCAAAAAACGAAAGAAAAAAAAAATTTTCATCCAAATGACCTCGACCAACGGGGTTCTTCATAAGAATAGAAGAAGCACGACCTCGAATGCAAGTGCGAATGGTGGGGGGGGTGGCGGTGGCTGCCCGACAGTAGAGGACGAACTGGACGAGGCGCAGCAGTTGATGCAGGGCGGTGCCTTTTGGGAACAAGTTCAGAAGCACAACCTCACCCACCTGTGCCATGTGGAGATCCCCACGCTACAAAAAAAAATCACCTTCGACGATAACGTGAATAGCGACCTGTACAACTACCTCTTCAATTATAATTCCTTCACGACAAGGGTGCTGAAGCATTATGAAAACAGAATGAGCGTGACAAATGTTTATTATAATATCTTTAAAGTAGGTCTCCTCTTACACCCCCTGTGTTACGTCAACTCTTTTAAGAATTTTTCCATCCTCTACAATTACTTAATCAATACCACGTTGTCCCTTTTCATGTTAATAAGATCACTAAATATATTGAAGAATGAAAAGTTGAATCAAATTGTGTACTCGATTATCTTTGGGGAGTACATCAACGTGCAATTCTTATACAAAATTTTATCCAATGATCTGAAGGACCCCTACTTCTACAACTCCTTCTTCGATCCTCATAAGAAGGTCAACGTCAGTGAGAATTCCACAGATGACATGGAATTTGAAAATGTGTATTGCTCCTCTATTGAAAATTTACTTCCTGAGTATAACAAGGAGGAGGAGATGGTTTGCCTGGACTTGATGAAGGGATACTACATGGGGGGGCGGACGCCTTCCAAGGAGGTTGAACCGACCTCCGGGGATGGATCCGTCGCGTGCATTCGCGCACGACATGGTGAAGTTACCCCCGTTGTGCAAAGTCCCAATGCAACCTCAGTCACAGCCACAGGAAGCGCCGCGCCGACAAACGCCACTGCGACAGGCGTCCCGCCCGAGGCGATGATGAAGTACGACGAGCTCAGCAACCCGATACTACTAAACTTCCTCCTGCTCACCAACGTACAGAAGGAAAAAAATATTAAAAAATGCGAAAAGGACAACATGAAAAATAAAATATCAGATGTGTACCTCCTCCTAAGCATTCAGTTCGTTTCAAATTTTGTCAAATCATACAACGGAAAGATCAGCGACATGACCATCCCGTTTTTTAAAATTTCTAATCACAATTTTGTATACGTGTTTTGGAACATCATTAATGTTCATATAAATAATTTGTACCTTCGAATTATAACCCTGAAGCTGGTGATAAATTTGACACTGGTCTACATCCAGATGATAGAAGACAAGCGTGTGTGTGTGAATTTCGTCACACCCCTGCTGGGGCTCATACAGAAGGTTAGGCCCGTGGCGGCGGCATGCGCCCCCACGCAACGACTGAGTCGAAGCGGCTGAGTCGAAGCGGCTGAGTAGAAGCAGCTGAGTCGAAGCGGCTGAGTAGAAGCGGCTGAGTAGAAGCGGCTGAGTAGAAGCAGCTGAGTGGCAACCGGTCCATTCACTTCACCACGTGCGCGCACCCCCTCTCCCTACAGATTAAGAAAAAGGTAGCCAACAAAATCAAGGGCATCATTGGGAAGATGGAGTACAAAGTGTGCCAGATCTTTTGGGTAATTTTTCCGCTTCCGCTTTTTAAAGCGAGCCCCTACCACGGATGACCTCTCTTTTTATATGATCGTGCACCCACTACACGGCTCCCTGTTTTTTTTTTTTTTTTTACCCCTCCACAGGAGGAAAGCAAGATATACGAGAACTGCTTTCAGGAAAAGATTAACATTTGCCGAGACTCCGTCCTCATAAACATTGTGAATGACGTGGATGGTATGTCGTCAAGGAGGGGGTGGGACAAGTGCAAGCTAGCATGCCACTTGTGTGTGTGTGTGTGCTAATTTGTTCATTTATTTATTCATTTTCCTTTTTGCAGAGTCTGGCGAGAACAACTTCCTGTGCTACCCCGTTTCGCAGATTGAAATATATAGAAGGAATGTGCATGTAGGTGGTTGAGTGACGGCGGCAAGGTGTGGTGAAGTCGCCGCGAGGGTGACTTATGGTAGTGTGTGGCTACCGTGAGACCTGCCCTACGGATGCGTGTTTGTTCCCGCGTTGATCGCTTTTATCCACATCCCTGCCCTTTTTATTTCAATGCTCTCTTCTCCTTTACCACTTGCCAGGCCCTGTTCGTCTTAGATGGAGTGTCTAGCAAGTTGCAGAGTCTTCTTTCCTCCACGAAAAGGTAAAAAAAAAAAAAAAAAAAAAAAAAAAAAAAAACACGAAAAAAATAAGAAAGCAATAGTGAGGAAAAAATATACAAACGGATGTTTCCCCCCCCCTGCAGCGAACAGGATCATATCATTCCCTTCGACTTTACCTACAACGACATGTCTGCCCTGGTGGACATAAAGAACAAGAACACCATCAAGTGCTACCTGAAGAATAGCAACAAAATTGTAATTCGACTTTGCTCGTGTGATTAGCGCGCCGTTGTGCTGCTCACTTGTGTGTGCTTGTTTAATACGTACCCATCCATTTACCCCTCGTGCAACTGCAGTTGTTTAAATGACTTGGCTGGACTGTTAACCGGTAACGGCTGTAACGGCTAATGACCGCTTCATTTTTTTTTTGCTTTACCTCCCCCGCTCAGTTCAACTGCTACTACATCGAAGACAGCACGAACTTCCTCCTGTGTATCCCCTCGAACAGTCATGTGAATCAGGCGCTCATCATTTTCAGCTACCCACTAATGCTGATCGATTTATACATTGATAAGAACGACAACAAGAAGTTGATAATGCACATTTACAGTTACAACAATGAAGAGCATAATAATGTGGAGGATTTTTCAGGAGGAAATTTTAACAACTCAGAAAAAATATTTCAAAATAATCATTTGGACAGTAATTATATTAACACGGTCAGGCGATACAACTCCAACAATGAAGAAGAGCTTTTGGACGAGACGCCAAAAGTGCACAAGAACGAGTATATCTTTAACAAGTACAGCTCTTCCTACAAGAAGAACAGAACGTAAGGGCGATTTGACGGATCAGCGGCCAGGGGGGAAAAAAAGAGGAAAAAATGAACAGAGTGTATGGGGATACAACGTCGTTGACTCAACCCCCTTAACTGTCTCATATGACAGCCTAACCATCGGTTTAAGAAGCAACTCCCACGTGTGCACCTCTTTCACTCACCGCCATTTTTTTTTTTTTTTTCCTTCAGCATAACAAATATGAAGAAGGAATGGTGTCACAAGGAATTGAACTTCATGAAAAATGTTCTTAAGCTGCACTTTTATGACACCACGAGATCGCTTATTGTTTATGTAAGTGTTTTGCCCCTATTGTGTGCGGTCTGCTTGTTGCCTCGCGAACATGTTTCCATCCATTCGGTAATATGCCTTTTCCTCACTTTGCTTTGCCCTTTCTTCCCCCTCTCCCTCCACCCCCTCTTTGCAGAAGGAACTCAAATCAGGAATACAACACATAAACGATAAGTATAAGCACAAGTTGGAGGAGTACCTCAACACGTTTTAGTCCATGTGGACAGGAGCATGTTTAAAAGAAAAAAAAAAAAAAAAAAAAAAAAAAAATTCGGATCTGTTTCCTTCCCGTTTGTGTATGTACACCACTTTGTCCATTTTTCTGTGAACCGTTTCTTTTTTTCTTTTTTTTTTTTTCTCCCCGTGTAAAATACTACCACTCGAGTTTGACCGGGCGTGGAACCTGATTTGTATCCCTTTCCACCCCTTTTTTGTTTTGCTCTTAACTTTTTTTTTTTTTTTTTTAATTCATCACTGCGTCATTTGATTTCATTTCCGCTACTTGTGTATGAGCTCACTTTTTGCACCGTCCCGGTTGATGAAAATTTCTACAAACAATTTTATCTTGTCATAAAATTCAAAATTGGAATTTTCCAGCAGCAGGTAGTTCGACTTGGGCAGCTCTGTCCATTCCACGTTATGCTATTAAGGGTGTGAAAAAAAAAAAAAAAAAAAAAGGGTGAGAAAAAATCGTCAATGGGTGGGGTCTAAGTGGTAGTTCTCAAGGGGAGAAGTGATCCGATGAACTGCGCAAATGGGAGAAGCGTCGTTGGTCGCTTGCGCAGCTTGAACCCCCTTTGTGCTCCTTTTATACCACTGGTTTGTCTGAACAGGGCAAGGGAAGCAAACAGAATAAATGGGTGAGGCGGGCCGATCGACGGAGGCGAAAAAGGGGTAATCAGTGGGCGCCCCCATTTGCGTTCCCCTCCTGGAACCTACCCACGGTGAGCCTTATCCCCTTGCTGATGTAGCCATTCTGAGAGCCCCTCAAAAGGAGGACGTAAAAGGGGGCGTACAAAATGATTTCCTTCAACAGGGAGAGACAGTATATAATTCCTAATGGAAAGAAGCGTTTGTGCAGATGTGTTACGTATTATATGTGCACACACATGTGGGCCTATGCCGTGTCGTCCTGTAGCCCCTATCTGCAGCCTGTCTCCCCTCCTCTTCTCAGGGACATGCCACCCCCATCACTGATTCAACTCACTGCTGATGACGACGTAAATAATTCCGAACACTAAAAAGAGTACAAAAACGGTTGGATACAAAAAAATCAGGATGGTGAAGAGGACGGTGCCTGTGGTAGGAAGGGGAAAGGTGAACATTCTCACATAGGAGTAAGGAGTTCATCGTGTCTTCTCCTCCGTTTGGGTGATATCTCTCACTCATTTAACAACATGGTCACTGTCCACGGGATCGTTTTTTTCCCCCGCCTCGGTGTACCAACCCAGAATGACCTCCTCATTGGTGTAGTAATTTGTGTCCACACGAAGTTTTAGAATGTTCCATTTTTTCCCACTGAAAAAAAATAAAAAAAGAAACGGGATGAAAGAGGGCACACATGAGTCTTCCCTTGTAAATTGCAGTGGTGCTCCTTTCTATTAGCACGTGGACAAGGTTGAAGGGTGCATGTGCACAAGCGGACTTAGCTATTCAAACAATTATCTCTGATGAACCACCGGAGACTTACTTGAACAGGAGATACAAAGAATACATGTTGCTGTGAAAAATGGACAGAATTTTCGTTAGGAAGGCGAAAATTAGAGTCACCTGAAAAAAGTACATGGGGGACGGCAGGGCGAACCCGTGTATGTGACCCAGCGCAAGACAATTGGCGCAGTCAACTTGATAAGTGGTGATACAAGTGAGACGGCCTCTCCTCCTCCACACGCCTGTCGCCATTATATCTCCCTACATGCACAGTGATCAGCTTCAGGTAGTCCATAAAGAAAGAGAGGAAAAAGGAAGCCCCGCAGAGGGACGATAGCTTTAGGAGATGCACAGCCGAGGAGCTCCTCAAAGGAAAAGCATTTTTCAAATAATCCCTGAGAAGGTGTGAATGGGGGGTTAATCGGTAGTGAATAGGCCATGGTGAAATGCTTATTCGTGCAGACCCACGTGGCTGCTTATGTTGATATGAGCGAGCCCCCCTTCGGTGGGGTCACTTTATAATATACGAGGTGCACGAACCACTTGTCCAGTATAGAAACGATTATACTACCAATGAAGGAGGTGAAATTGTTGTTCAGCTTCAACCCCAGAGGGTTCTGCAGTAGGGTTCCCAGTATGGACCTGTTGCAAAAAAAAAAAAAGGCGTGTGATGGAGAATAATAAAAAGTATAATAAGTTGAAAAAGATATAAGGGGTGTCCTTAATTTGGTACGCATGAGCAAAGTTTGATTGGCATTCCATTAACACGTATATACTGCAAAGCGCTTTTCCACACTTGTCTCTCCCTCCACTCCTGTAACGCGTGGCACATGACCGACACCACTCTTCGTATGCTTACGTCAACGTGCCGGAGTCATATAAGACGCTCGCTTTCTGGAAGGCGAAGCGTAGGTTTATTATTTCATAAGAGAGAATTATAAAAAGGAAGAAGCCCAACAGAACATCTATGACCAAGTTACATAACCGAATGAGGAGAAGCTCTTTGTATTTTGCATAATCGCATGGGTTCTGTTTACTTTTCATTAAGCCAGTCAACAAGGGGTGCCATTCCGAGTGCATGTACAACCTCTCTTTAAAAAAACTGAGCGAGGTTTTTATATTGTTCGAAAAAACCCTCAAGTTCAGTTTGCCCAATATACACAGGAGGTAGTAAAATGATATGCTCACTGATGAGACGACGTATGTTAAAAAGAGGAGGGTCGAAAGGGTGTAGCTTATTTTTTTCTCGTTACGGTTGGTGGTGTCGTCTTTGTCACTGCATGGACCATTCTCCTCTTCACCCTTTTCTATCCTCTCTGTGTATGTGTCTTTTTTGTTCAAGAGGATTATTATTTCGTGCATGTTGAGTGTCTGCTCGTTTGCTGGGCCACCCACCCCCCCGCTGCCACCATTTCGCCTGTTAGAATGGTCCAACTGATCTGTGTGGTGAATGTGGTCGTCCTTGTCACCACCCTGGTTATTATCATTTCCATCAGGAGGGGACTTTTCCTGGGGGTCCCTTTCCCTATCGCTGCCCTTGTAAATATCGTCAAGGCCCATTTTTTCTACCCCCATTTTTTCTGCCCCCATTTTTTCTGCCCCCATTTTGTCCGCCCCATTGTTTGTAACCCCCTGCTTGCTCAACATGCCATGTCGCCCAAGTGCCTCCCACACGAGCTTACTCACATGGTCCTCCGACATGATATAGATGTACTTGTTCAAATTATACAATATGAACAGGGCGTCCTGATTTTTTACCTCTTTTGTTTTTTCACTTATAAGAACAGGTCTCCCTCCATAATGAGCCACGTATAGATAGTCGCACCCAATTTCGTCCTGCCTTTTTAACACACCTGTTTTGTGTACGTCCTTCACGTCCTTCACATCCTGCGCGAAGATTAGCTCGCCCACTACATGGACCCCTTCGTGGTGCTCCTTTACAAAAGTCCCATTCTGCAAGAGAAGGGGGGAGGTTGTGGGGGGGGGACAGCTTAACTGATTAGGAGAGAAAATTATGTGGAGAGTACCCTTGGCGAACTTCCCACATGGTTGAAAAAAAGGAAGACTCCAAATGTTTACCCCTAGGCACGGTCAGGTACCATGCACATGGGTGTGTGTATGTTCTTTTTTTTTTTTTTTTTTCTTTCCCTACCTGTTTGTGTGTAATGTGCATCACTACGCATGTGTCGTGGGTGCGGACTCCATACAGGTAGTGTTTTAAGTTCGCCTCAGTGCACTCCACTTGTTGAGGAAAGAATATGTTAAGGCAGTTCCTCCGTGGAGGGGAGCTTCCCTTTTCTTGGCTCATTTGTACAACTCAGTGTTGTCTCTCAACTATACAAAGGGATCCTTTCCTTTAACCTTTTTGCTTGGGTAAGGCACTCCTCCTCCTGCTGCACCTGCCCATGTTGTGGAGAGCTGCCCAATTGTTAACATACTCGACAGGCGTACACCGCTTCTCGTGTGCGCCTTGAAGGAGAAACAAATTTGGCCCTCTTCAAAAGGCGTTGCCCCCCCTTTATAGTCTTATTACACTTGTCACAAATAGCAGCCTCCTGGTGTTGTCTCACATCCAATCATTTTTCACATGGTAGGAAGTGTAAAGTTCGCCAAAGAGACCGTGGGCACTAAGCGATGTGCAGGTCATTTAATTCTTACTCATTTGAGTGGGTGCTCGATTGACAAAAAAAAAAGAAGCCTCAATTTTGTGCTTCCCCCCAAAAGGGTTCCCTTCTAACCTGCACAAATGTATTGTGCATATATAGATTGTGGAGAAAATCACGTAGCGTATATTTTTTTCTTCCTTTTTGCCAGTGCAAATGTGTTAGCGTGGTCATATTTTTTTTTTGTTCCACTGTTTAGCATTAACTACTTAGGGCAGAGAAATTCTTCCTCCATGTTTTTTTCTCAGGTGTGCACTGTGCACTGGTGCGAAGCGGAAAAGAAAAAGAGAGGAGCACAGATAGGCTTCTAGCGTATGGTACTTTCCCATGTGGGCTCTTTTTTTTTTTTTTTTTTTTTTTTTCTGTGGTAGGGTGGTAGTTGCCCCGCATTGGTTTTTCATAGTGCAGTGTTTCCCCTTGCCGCCGCAACACTTTTTTTTTTTTTTTTGTCCCTGCAGAGTTGATCACCTCTATAAATGTAATTAACCAATACAAAATGGGAAGAAGAGTCGACGCAAAGAAACTGAACAACAAGAATACTACACCAAGGAATGAGTGAAGGAAGGCTCACACAAAAGGGGTTGGGTGGTGGTGGAGAGTGACATATATAGAGCTGTCGCTTAACACATAAATGCCGGCCCGTGTAAAGATGCATACAAATTAGGAATTATTTTTATTTGAGAAGAGAAAGTACCATGGGAGCGTTATACATATGTCGCAGGGGTGGGCTGCCTGCCCACTTGAGGGAATTCGCCACAGTAGGGGGGGTGGAGTCTCCCGTACTAGGCGCCCTGACGAAGGTGCTCGTGGACCCCACAACCCCAGCACAGCGACCCAACAGCGACAAAATTTTCTCCGCCTACACCAAAAGTTACATCCACAAGGAGAGCGAACAAGCTCTCATTCTATGTCTGAAGAAACTAAACGAGATGGAACGAAATAAGAAGGTTGTGAAGTTGTCCCAGTACATTTATGAATTACAAAATTTGTCCAAGTCCAAGGTGATGTACAATGTGTTGAAACAAATAAAGTTAGTTCATAATTTATTTGAGATCATCAACACACAAATAGGGACTGAATCTTTATCCCCCACTCTCCTCCTTTCACTAGCCATGAGCTACAAAAACTTACGCCTTAATAAGTACACATATTTTAAGAACGTCCTACGTGCTGTGTGTAACCATATAAAGGTTTACAAGACGAATAAACTGACCAGGCTAGTTTCTTCAGATGCACGCAGTATAGAAGCGAGTGACGATTACAAGCACACGGTGGAGTTGATACAAAGGGCAAGCAAGCCACGGAGGAATGAAAGAAGAATCAATATGCTAAATGTATATACGAATCTTCTAAACAACAGTACTCTCAGTTATATTCTTTATGCATACTCTACCATGTTTTGCTCTCCAAACGAGTACGTCCTGTACATGAGCAAATACATCCTGCTCAATTCATCCGTGCTGAACCACCTCGACATGCTATGCATTTTACATTTTTTGCGGAAGATCAGTGTGAAGGTTCAGAAGAGGGACATCGTGGTGTATGCGAATGGGAAGACAGCGATGCAGCGTGGAGAGGGGACCAAGTTGGGTAAGCTGGACCAATATATAAAAGAAGAAACAGGGTTAAGCAGAAGGGATGGCAACACCCATGCAGAGAAGAGGGAGGGTGTTCATGGGGCCAATGCAACCGCGGCTGAAGCAGAAACGCAGTTCATTGTGAATCACAGCAGTGAGCTGAAGCGTCGACGCGGAAACAACCCCTATGACGAGCATAGGAACACCTACTTGAAGCTGCTCAGGTGTATAATTCACGTTATTAAAAAGAGAAAAAGTCATTTCTGCGAGAAGCCAACCATCTTAATATCCATTCTGTATAATTTTTACAAACTGAACTTGGTTCCCATTGAAATATTTTATTCTTTTCACAACCGAATAAAGAAGGAGATAAAAAATGTGGAAGTCAAATCTGTCGCTCTTTATTTGCACATTTTAAGTGACATTCAATTCGACCTTCGCTACTACAAATGCTTGTATAAACATTTGGCTTCCGTGTTCGAGAATCGGGAGAAGCACTTCGATCTGCTCTCCGTGTGTTTGTCTTTTTACTCACTTGGGAGGAACAGGCACTACGAGGAGTCTTTCGTGCGCGCCTGCCTGGAGCTCTTCCGTAGGCACGCCGACAACCTGAACGATGTAAATATAACAAACGTGATTCACACCATGGGAAAAATAAAAGTACTAGACGAGGACCTGCTGCACAAATTATGCCAAGTGGTAACAAGAAGGATAGAAAATATTTCCCCGATAAATCTGAGCCTCATTGTGCTTAGCCTGTCCAAGCTGAATTATCACAACAAGGACTTCTACCATATGTGTGTACAAAAGGGGACGGAGTTGTTACCAGCCTTCGCAGAAAAACAACTCGTTATATTTACGTACGGGTTGGTGTTAACGCAGACGTTCAATTATCCCTTCATGGAATTGTTCTTCAGGCAGTATATAAGAATTAATAATTCGTGTAACAATAATAAAAGGAGGCAGATGCTGGGTACCATTTGTTATTGCTTATATTTCGAGGCACCTTCCTTTTTGAACAAATTCCCCCTTTCCATTAACACCTTTGTGAGAAACAACCTCCATTTTGTGCAGGACAAACAGGGTAGCAAAATACACGAGGAGTTAGCCTCCATTTTGAGGCACCTTCGTATACACCGCTTCGAAATTTTGAAGAAAAAAAAACCCTACGTGTTTGATGTTTCAATTGGGGGAGGGACAGGAGAAAGGGAATTGTGTATTGACTTTTTACTTCCGAAAAAAATGTTGCGCAATGCGTGTACCCTAAATGGATTCCACCAAATGAAGAAGAGGCACATGAATTTGCTTAACGTGGACCTCTTCCACCTGGACGTGGCCTCCTACATGGCTCTGCACTCCATGCAGGATAAGGTCAATTTTGTTCGCCTCTTCCTGAAGGAGGTAGGCTTGTACAATTTGAACCACCTGGGCGAAGCGGAGACAGGCCAGAGGGAAGAAATAATTCACTTGGTTCGCTTCAACGAGGGGGAAGCAGAGATGGGAAGCGTTTACGCGGTACAGCAGGGCGGCCCATCCGCTACACAGCAGGACGACCATCCAATCAAGAACCGCGACTATCACATCTTCCCCTCATGCGCGAAAATTCAAAATGCAAAAAAAGGATTTTACAAAAGTCACCCAGCGAGAGTGAACTACGAAGAGCCATTTAAAAAAAGGAAACAAATTTTCCTCGACATTGTTGAAGACAAGTTGTTCAGTTGTGGTGAGTTGGATTCTTCAAACACGTGGACAGACCACATGGCAACACACCAGGGGGATACACATGACGGCTCCACCAAGGTGGAACACTCGTCTTCAAAAAAGGAGACCTTCATTTTTGGAAGGAAGTGTCATGGGTTAAACAAATACGAGTACGTTGATGAGCGCAGTGGGAAGATTGTTGTCACGAGGGGGTACGGTGTTGGGGGGTAGACCCCGTTTTCACAGTTGACATGTGGTATGCTACCCCCCACACACACACTAACCCTTTTAAGAAGGCAAACTGGTTAGGGGGCAACCTATAACCCCCGATGAGGGAAGCGAAAGAAGGACAGGGGTGTGTTAACCCCCGCACTGTGTTACGTAAGGTAGAGCATAACGAGCTACTCCCATTTCTGCGCCCCTTCACATCATGCGATTTGGTGCTTCTAAGGATGGGAGTGCATATCCGCCTTGTGAATCGTCAATTATATTTATTTGGAAGGAGCCTGCGGGGTGGGGTAATGAAGGGATAAATGTTCGAAGTTGAGCAAATGGAGTGAAGAAGCATTTGCTGCGTCTGCGATGTTGGCTTGGTCTGAAATTCGTTCGCGCCGCTAATAGCACCGCTAATCGCGCTCATCGCAGCGTGGCTGTGTGTCTCTCTTTTCCATTTCGTACACGTGGGATAGTCCAGGGTGTAGGTGACGGAACTCTTCACGCGGAACCGCTTCAAAACCCCCTTGATGATTCCAAGTATGAGCACAAGCACGTAGTGAGTAAAGTTGGACTTGTGGTTCGTGTCGTTGTCGAGGAGTAAGTGGTTTAAGTAAGTACCCATGTCGTTGTCTGTGAGCACATAAACCCCTTTTTTGTAAGTCTGTATTTTGTCCACATGTTTATTGAACAAAACTAACCACACATCTCTTCCGACCAGTTTGGCCATGTCCTTAAGATCATTAAAATCGTTTTTGTAAATGAGCACTCGCTCGATAAGCTTCCTACCAATGTCTTTGCCCATGCCTTTTAACTTACCTGATAAAATATTGGTTACTTTTTTTTCTTCTGTGCTGCGGAGTGCATACGTGGGGCTGTCCTTGCCTGTACCACTTGGCTTATGCGCGTTGGGGGAAGTGGAGTGATCTCCTAGTAGATTTCCATTGGCAGCGTTCAGAATTGCTGCTTTCATATTACCCTCCTCCAGCGGCGGAGTTCCCGCCTGATCCTCTTCCATACCATAAGGTAACCTCTTTTCCGTAGATTCCCCCCCAGCGTTGTCATCGTCAGAGGCATCTGTACTTAACTCCAACTCACTGTTCTTCAAAATGTCACTATTTACTTTTATTATTTCGTATATCAACAGTAGCAGGGTCGACTTAGATAGCATCCCCTCACTCATAGTGTTCTCCTTTGGTGGCTTCAGAAGCTTTTTCGTTCATACGGAGGTGCGCGTGTATACACCTATGGGGAAGTGACGTGACGGGCACAACTACGCATCTGCCTACACGTTGGTCTTAGCAGAACATGTGTAACGACTTCGGTCCATGCAGGGGTATGGTGTATGCTAACTGGGAAGGACAAGCTAACACGCACATCACTTCTGAACGTCCATTGAAGGGAAGGGGATCACACATCCGCACTTATTAACGCTAGGTCGATATTTTTCTTTTACACAAACAACCTTACCTTTGTTCATAATTTTTTTTTACTTTCCTCACATACATTTCATTCCTTTGTCCCGTGTCCTCCCTCCTCCGTCTTCTCTAATTCAAAACGACGAAGCAGGACCACTTGGAGAGGAAGTTTCCCTTCTGCGTGTTAATTGGTGATGTGCTAATTTTTTTTTTTTTCCCATCAAGCGAACACAACCTTCCCACATTCACATTTGTGGGGGGATAATGTGTTCTCCTTCGTGGGCCTATTTTTAATATCTTCACTCTGATATGGGGAACTGTGTCGCCAACAGAGTGTGGTAGGAATCACAAGCAAAATTTCAACACCTCTTTTGTAGCGAAATGAGAGGGGAACAAAAAAAAAAAAAAAATGCACAACTGAGGATTTTTTTTTTTTTTTTTTTTTTTTTTGTTTACACGTTTGCGCCTTAGTTTACAATTATGACGAGCCAAAGAGAGAAATGCCATTCCGTAGGTGCGTCGCTTCTTTTCCGGAGGGCGTAAGAAAAAAAAAAAAAAAATGGTGCACTAGTACGAAAAGCAGGAGGTGAAAAAAAAGTGCAGGTGGAGAAGAATAGAGTCGTAGGCCAGAAGGGAAATAAACATTGACACAGGTATAGCCATGCAGAAGTGACGTGTACAGGCTAAAAATGTAGTATAGAAGTATTTCCACATAAGGAATAACCGCTCTTCGTGTATAAAAGTGCAACTGCGCAATTTGGGAAAATCCCAGTGGAAAACCCCCCCCCCCAAAAAAAAAAAAAGGCCCCACAAAAGGTAGATGATAGTAAACCGGCGTCACCAGCGATGCCAGTGCCCCCCTAAAACAATTTTACCCTGCAAGGTAGTTGTTTCCAATTTGATGAACGCAAAAGGTGAAGAAGAATATTAATGCCATGCGTTAAGTCATATAAAAGGACGAATGTAGATCCATGCCGTCATACCTACAGATAAATAAAAACCAACCCCCACTTATTTGAGAATTTGGCCCATTTTTTTTTTTTTTTTTTTTTTTTATTGTTATCTGACCCACCCGTGCTGTCGCAAGTTGTGTTGTTATAGTGAGGTGTTTCCCTTCTCGTCCTCCCCGCATTTTTTTTTTCTAACCCAAGAGGACTCTCTCCAAAGTCATTCCTCAAAAAAAAGTATATGTAGCCAAAATTACCCTATTCAGAGAAATAAAGCAAAATGAACATATTTTCTAACTCTTCAAAAAATTCCAAATCAAATAAATTCAGAGATGGCAACCTGCTAACATGTAAATATACTATGTGCTTTAACAAGACGTTCAAGAAGGACATTTCGTTTATTCAGATTTTATTTCCGTCCTTTACTGTGAACAGCATCACCACTTTTTTTTTCCTGTTCCTGTATTTGACCTTCTTCATTTTGAATGTGTGCAAATTTGATAAGCAGGCCCCGCTCTATCTGAACGAGTAAGGAGAGCGAGCCGTCTGGCGAGTAGCCAAGTGGTGGAGACTCTTGTCTGCCTCTTTTTTTTTTTTTCTGTTTCCTGTTTGCGCGTAGCTGTCTTCACTTGGGCCATCCCTCATTCCTCCACCCCTGCAGAACTGTGCTGAAGCAATATGGCATGAGTAGGAATTCCGTTACGAACAATCACCAGTACTACAAATTACTGACGGCCACCTTTTTCCACTCCAACGTTTGGAGCTTAATAGTAAGGACAGGAAAAGACGCGGGATCGGTTGAACAGACCATGTTAGATTGACTGCCCCTCTGCGCGTGAAAGACTTCCAAATGGTGAGACAATATTTCTTTTCCCCCTTTACAGATTAATGCCTACTATTTCATGAACATCGGGATCATCGTCGAGAAGAGGTACAAAAAAAAAAAAAAAAAAAAAAAAAAAAAAAAA
>NW_012192601.1:100152-100930 GCF_000956335.1 Plasmodium fragile | reverse complement strand
TTATTTGAGAATTTGGCCCATTTTTTTTTTTTTTTGCCCTTATCACCGTTATGGCCCAACTGTGCACAAAGGGAAATTTCCACTTTTGTTTTTTAAAAAAAAAAAAAAAAAAAAAAAAAAAAAAAGAGATGGCCTCAAGAACGTCGCAATGCAGTATAAATACTGCGGAGCGTTATGTGTAGAAGTTTGTACGTGGCATCACTTCCTACCATTCTGTATCCTCTCCATTCACCCCTCCCCCTCTTCCCTTTGCAGCTACGGAAAGGCACATTACATGGCGATAATGCTTGTAAGTGCTCTGTGTGGGAACTTCATCCTCTGTGCTACTTCCTATTGCGGCAGCGTAAGATGAGATTCAGATCGATCCCTACTATGAAAGGGAGAAAAATATATTCCCTTTTCGCCCTTTTTTTAGTCTTCAAAAAAGGTGTTTTCCTTAGAGGGAGTGTCCATTTGTACTCCTTGCATTTTGTTACACCCCGTCGTCTTAACATTTTTTTTTTTTTTTTTTTTTTTTCTTGTTCAGGTGCAAATGGGAATCAGCACCATTTTGTCCGGATTCATGGGCCTCTTTCTGCAGGAAATTGTTGAGCACTACAAGCAGTTGACAGAAAAATGGAGCATCATTGTGAACTACATGTAAGTGTGTTTTGTGTGGCAGTTTCGCGCAGCAAAAATGTTAATAGCGGCCTTGTTGTTTATGCACATTTTTTTGGCTAGCTAAACCTCTAACACGTTGTGTACCCTTTCATTTTTTTTTTTTTTTTTTTTTTTTTTT
>NW_012192601.1:87337-97795 GCF_000956335.1 Plasmodium fragile | reverse complement strand
TTTTGTTCCTCACCATTTTTCGGTGCCATTTCAATTTGGCTGTTTCCCCAATTCACCTCACTTCTTCATCCCCCCCACGTGCAGGAAACATAATGGGACATCTGGGAGGTATTTTTGGTGGCTTCTGCTATCCGTACTTAATTAAAAAGGACACCTTCCATGGGTAAGCAAACAGGAGTGGCCAAACGTGTAGGGCGGCTCCGAGGTCGGCTGTGCCACCTGGACACATGGCTGCGAAAATATGCAGCTGCCACCATAAGGTTGGAAGACAACGATGCAAATTTTATTTTTTACCCGCTTCAATAATGACTACCCAATTTGGGGGTCTGTCCACATTTTTTTTTTACAGGCAGGAGAAGAAAGTGAAACTTACATTCTCCATTTTGCTGATTCTACTCCTGAGTTCAACCCTGATTAGTTTGATCGTGGCCAAGTGTTAGGTGTAGGACAAGAGACGTGTGCATGCCATACGTCTATTTTGTATTAGCTTCACGTCTTTTTCTATTTGGTATTGTTCATTTTAAAAGGCGCGTTCACACCCATAATAAGTTTTTTTTTTTTTTTTTTTTTTTTTTTGGAGTAAACTTGTACCGCGTGGTATAATGCGTGTCATTTTTTGTGTTGTTTTTTTTTTTTTCCTTTTCGCATATCACTTTCATGTCATGCTAACAGAAAAAAAAAAAAAAAATTAAATTACCAGCTGTAAATTGTGGCAAAAATTAAGTATGAACACACAGCGCAGTGCTTATCGTAGCGCTTATCGCACCGTTCATCGCAGTGCGGTAAGGTTGGCACTTTAATGCGTCCCGTGTGTTTGTGTGTGAGTCGCGGCAGGGTACCTCTTTTCAACAGCAATGCGCTTGCCATGAAGAAGGCGCATTTTTCTCTACATATGTAGAGGGGAGCGCTGGAAAAGGGAGGAGACACCGGTGAGTTGCCGCTAAGAACAAAAAAAAAAAATGCACAGATTTGTGCTCCCTCTTAGTTAATCAGCGCAAAGGCCTTCTGCGTATGTTCGTGCACAAAGGCAATAGACTTGTCGTAGAGCTCCTGCTCTTCCTTCGTGAGAACGAACTCGACTGGCTTGGCACCACTGCTATTGATTATGGCCGTGGACCCAACATACAAGTTCGAACAATTATAAAGACCATTCAAATAAACAGCACAAGTATACAATTGACTCTCATTGTACAAATAGGACTTAATCATCTTCACAATAGCAGCAGCAGGGGAAAAGGTAGCAGACGATTTAGAAAGCTTAATAATTTGTGCACCCATATCTCTAGTCTCTTTAATAATATCATTAATGTCTTGATTCGATATGAGTTTTTTTTTTACAAATTCTGATAAAGGGATACCTGAAACTGAACAGTACCTTTCTAAAGGGACCATCAGATCTCCATGTCCTCCTAACAACACCAGATTTACATTCTCTGGAGCCACGTTTAGCTTTTCACCCAGAAGGGATCTAAAACGAGAGGTGTCCAAAATGCCAGCCATGCCACAAATCTTTTCATGTGGAAGACCACTATACTTGTGAAAAACATTTACCATAATATCAAGGGGATTACTAACACATATGACGAAAGCATTTGGGCTGTATAATTTTACTGACTCAGCGACACTCTTCATAATTTTTCCATTTATACCAATTAAATCTTCTCTTGTCATCCCTTCTTTTCTTTGCACACCTGCCGTTATAACAATTACATCAGAGTCTTTAATATCCTCTACGTTATTCGTACCCAGGATTTTTTTGTTCACTCCTACAATGGTACTAAAATGTTTCAGGTCCAGACTCTTCCCTTGGGGTACTCCTTGCATGACATCGTACAGAACAATATCTCCAATATTTTCCATTAAGATCAGTTGCCCCACAATGGCTCCAATCTGTCCGCTTCCTACCATGGAAATTTTTACCATTTTGTCCAAACACTGTGTGTGTGAAATGGGGAAATGATAATCTGTACAGAGCGTGTGTGTGAAGTCCTACAGGTCGGAAGGTAACGCGGCGAAGCAGAGCGATATAATATATACATATATATATGTGTTGTGTGCAGGGGAGGGAAAATCGTAAGGATTATTTTTAAAAAAGGAAAAATCACAACAAACTCTCTCCTCTTTTTGCAAAATTCTTTCCTTTTGGTGTTCCTACTCTCCCCCCCCCAGCTTCACACCGTCGGATGATGCGTAGAACTTTTCACACCACTTTTTGTGTACGATATGTATGCGCGTGTACACAAGAGCACAAATCGCCTGAACAGGCAAGGCACTTTTGGTATTTTGTTTTTTTTTTATTTATATTTTGTTCCTTTCCTACCTCCGTATCGCTGTGTTGTTTGAGGTGATGTAGCTACTTCCAGCTTTGGCGCGGAAAAACGAGAGTGGTGTAGCAAGCGCTGAAATGTGTTTTCTCACTCGACAGTGTTATTATACTTGATAGTGTTTTTTCACTCGATAGCTTTATTTTGCACAAGGCTCTTTGTGTGATAGGGTCATTTTGCAGGCAAGGCTTTTCCTTTTCGCCGGATATTTTTTGTTTCTACCACCATTTTTTTAAAACACGCTTTTTTAAACACCGCTAAGCCGACCAGTCACCACAATCGCGGCCCTTTGAAGAGCAAGTGTGCTAGTTGATTTTACGTACGTGTGACCATTTGGTAAGTAGTCAAAACGGAGTCAAAGAATAGGTGATAAAATTGCCATCGTGGGTGGATAATATATAGCAGCACATTTCAGTGCACCTCAAAAAAAAAAAAAAAAAAAAAAAAAAATACTTATCAGGTGTAAAAATATTCTCTCCAAAAAGAAAACTTGCGCACTTCCTGCACAATCACCCCTTTTAGCATATTCATGTGATATTTCTTTTTTTTTTTTTTCATTTTTCCATCAAAACAAAATGTAGCATGTAGGGATACACAGGGGCGTGTAAACAAAATCTCCTGTTGAGACTGCGCCCTCCCCCAAGGGCTACTCCTCCAAACGCTTCTACACATGACCGTGGGGTACATAAAATGTGTCATTCTCACTTTCTTGACACAAGAAACATGTCGCATCCTAACGGGTTAAGCTTCCAATTGGAATAATGAAAGCCTGAATGGGAAAAAAAAAAAAAAAAAAAAAAAAGGGTCACCCGTTTTGTGATGTGCAGAGGGGCGTCTCCATCTACACATAGCACACGTATCCGCAAAGTAAGGGTATTTTTTTTTGTTTATTTTTTCTTTTCCTGTTCCCATGGTGCATCATTAAAATGGTCAGAAAATGCAACTGCTCAATGAAAGCAGTAAGGTAAATGTTCTTTTTCTGTTCGATCTGTGTCTTTGTCTACGCCGCGTTGTGCTGGACATGATGGCGTTGCATGGCATACTCTTTTTTTTTTTTTTTTTTTTTTTTTTTCCAACTAGCCATTTTTTTTAAAAAAAAAAAAAAAAAAAAATCAACCGAATAATTCTACTCGTCGAACATCCGCAAATTGGCGGAAGGTAGGATGGAGCAACTCCCCTCCGTCGAACTTTTAATTTTTTTTTTTTTTTTTCACCTTAGAGTTACTCTGGAATTGTGCTTTTTTACGTCGAAATAAGCCTCAATTTTTCTCCACTTTTGCTATTTGCAAGTTTGTAACCCCTCATTTGCAGCTTCGCAAAAGGGGAAACAAATAATTGGATGGCGTAAAGTCAACCAATTAAAGCCATGTATTTATAGCCCCTCAACTTCCAACAGATGCAAACCAAGTCCGGGGCGATTCGCCGCTGGGCATGCCGACAAAGGGTTGGAAGCGACAAGTTCACCTTCCCCCCCTTCGAGCCCCCCCAATTTAGCAATCTACACCTGTGTCGACGCACACATTTGTAAGAGCGTGCGAGCAGAGGCGTAATTGGAAGCCGCCATTTGCTTTCTCCTACCCCACAAGATGCATGCGTATGCCCTATTGGCCGTGCTCGCCGGGTACATGGCTGCCGCGGGGGTGGCAGGGTGGAGGGTGCTTAGGACATATTGCCACAAAGACGAGAGAAACAATTTTGTAAACACAATTGTAAAGCTCGTCATTATCATGGGGTACATACAATGCATGGGGATGATAATCCTCGTGCCAGCAGTGGCCCAAGTAGACTCCCTTCCAAAAGTGAAGGAGTATATCAACACCACCCAGCTGTACAAAACAATGTACGCCATTATCGTAATTCACGTACTAATCATAGCGCCATGTTTAACAGTGATCTACTCGGAAGGAGGACAAGGGTCCAACGGAGAGCAGTGTGCGAATCGATTTACCAAACGAAGAAACAGTCATTGGAGGAGTTACTTCAGCAACATGTGTACACAACATGCGACAAGTGCCATATGTAAAAAGGTACATCTCATATGGGTACTCTCCATTTCCTTGTCATGCTGCCTCTTCTTTTTAACCTACCTGTACTTTCACAAAATCAGCTTGTCCTTAAATGCGGATGCTTGTACAATGTGGTACCCCTACTTAGAGCAAACCAATAAAAAAAATTTGCTCTCATTGAATTTGAGGAGTAGGAAGACCTGCCAACACGTGGGAAATGAAAATATACGAATTGACTTTAATGTATATGTGAGTGATTACTTTATTATGTTTGTCTCGTTGATGGGATCTCTTAGCTTTGCCTTCTACGGGGGCATCGGATTGGTATCCCTTCCACTTGGTTTATTCTTTTCCGGCGTAAAGCGTTATCAGGGGGGAGAAACCAATCGCGTTGTCCAAGCTAACAACGTGGTCCTGGCGAACAGCTCGGACGAAAGGAGGGAAGCCCTATTCAAGCATGAGCTTACTCTCATCAACAGAAAGGCAGAAGAGCTTTTACAGATCACCCATGAGGTGGAACTCAAGAGGGAGAAAACACGGAAGACGAATTATTTCATGTCCCTTTTGCAAAATATGCGGCACAAACGAAAGAAAAGAATTCTGAACTACATGGTGCACAGGCTAGTAGTCCAATATGAAAGATCGGTGCACCGTTACAACAACCCAACAAGTGCTGCTTCTTCTTTTGGTCTCTTCCTCTTGGGTTTTTTTTTTTTATTCGCTAATGCGATTATAATTGTCCACATCTGCTTGTGTATCTGGAGGGGGCCTACCGGAGGGGGCAACTTACTGCGCGGCTGGCTTCTCCACTGGGACGCTGCGCAGGAGGTACGTGAGTGGGGAGAGATAGAGAGACAGAGAGGGGTTCATCCGAAGAAGCCTTCTTCTATGAAAGTTGTTCAATACACTTTCATTAGTACACGAGCTAAGGATCCGTTGCCACCATTAGGCAAACTCCCCCACATGGTGTAATGAACCCTAACCGTGAATAACTTTTTTTTTTTTTTTTATCTCTACCACCACTCTGCAGCTCCTTGCGCGGAAGGACTCACTTTCCCTTTCGCTTTTGGTTTACCCCCTGGTGACGTCCTACCTTCTCCTTTGCGCGTTTTGCGGCTTTTCTTACATCTGCCACAAGGTGAGCGCGAGAGTTGTGCGATTTGGGTTCATGCACACGGAGGGGAAAAGGCAAGTTTTTTTTTTTTCATTTTGAGCAGATGTGTATGTGAGATGTATATTTGGGATGGCGAGTGATGTGTTATTGCCTCCATGACACTGCATGTGCTTTACATCCTGCCCATGCGCCATTTCCCCCATTCATTTTATAAGCTAAAGCTAGGGCTTTTTTTTTTCCTGGAGAGGAAGAACACCTACCTGAATACCATCCTGCTGAACACGTGTCTCCTCATATTTGTATCGTCCGGGGCGGCCCCCGTCTTACTGGTAGGATCGGCAAGGAAAGCGATTTCCCAAGCGAGTTGGAAGCAAAGTGGACGTTGTAACCCTCTCGACGACATTTGCTCCTCAAACGGGCAGGGTGACAAATTATGTCACATCCAAGGGGGTTACACACCAAAGGTTTTCCAGGTCTACTAGATTTGCGCCAAACGTATTATTATTCTCCAACTCATATTTCTTTTCTTTTTTTTTTTTTTTCCCCCTCATGTCCTGTCTGCAGAGACTCTTTCCTGAGTATGCAAAGGAGCCATACGCATTCACCTTTTTCGATTTGGCCCTGAAGAACTTGAGCATCATCGGGTGAGGCGAGCGGTTTGCGTTTTGAATTTGCTACTGGGACGGAGACTGCTCCAGCGGGGGGACTTCTGAACACCGCGCAGGAGCGTCCCGTGGACACCTTCACGGTGTATACTTCCACCCCTTTTTTTTTTTTTTGTTCACGTCAATCCATTTGTACATGTTCTCACCTTGCAGAGACCTGTACGCAAAGAACGGCCTCCTTTACCTACTTCTAGCTGCCAATGCGCTAACCATCCTGCTCTTTTTCGTGCCCGAGAAGAGCGGCCTGTTTTCCATCTTCATGCCACCCACCTTTCGGAAGATCCTAAACCAACGGAGTGAAGTAGACCCGGGAGTAGTCTCAGACATGGAGTTGGAAGGACAGTTAGATGTTGATATAGAAAGCAACACCACGTCTAGAAGTGATGGGCAAGGTCACCACAAGAAATGAAAATCAATATGACTCGCTCACCATGCGGGATTGTAAGGAAGAAAAGAACTAATTAGAATGTGCTACACACACGACACGATAGAGAAAAGGGTATGTATCCCCCCTAACCAAACAGAGCTACGTCAAATCATTGGATGCCCTTACGACAGTTCGCGTACGAGCGCTTCCATTTTGTTTGAACGATCGGGAGAGGGATGGTGTGCATTTGTAAAACGGAGCAGGGGAGAGAGAGGCGTACCAAAGAAGGAAGACACTGCATCTCTCATGTTCACGTATTTGCGTGTTTACTTGCATGAGCAACATAGCCCCATCTCTATACATACGAAGAATATTTTTGCAGAGTGGGCCTGTTCATGTCATGCACCTACAACAGTTACATTGCTTTTTTGCATGTGCAAAAAGAAGACCTGGTTGGGTTTTCCCTTGCGTCCCATGCTCTGTTACCCATTCAACCTTCATTTCTTTGTTGATCAGTTTGTGGGTTTTCTCATTTTACCCAATCGACCGCTATTTTACGAGATTCGATTCATATTTCCGTTTCGAAATGAACGCGAATTTTTTTTTTTTTTTTTAATATTAATTTTATGGCGTCTTTAAGAGCGTTTCGTTTCTACGCATTTGTTGGTCTGTTCGGAGTTGCTCCTGCGCTGGGCAGGTCACATGAAACGTAAGGAGAAGGCATGCACACTAACATGTACTTGGCGTTAAAAAAAGGTGAAAAATGAAAAATGTGAACACTGCGGGGAGTGGTAGCGTTAGCAGTGTTATGGGTGATTTTCAGTCTTCTTTCCTCTTCTATGCGTGTTCTGTTCGTCTTCTATTCTGTTCTTTTTTGTTCCTTTTTTCCCCTTTTGTGCCGCTTAAGCCACCAGTATGCATTGGCCCCCAACTGCCTTAATTTTTTTCTCGGCCACTGAAGAGAAGTACCTGGCCTTGACGACAATGGGCTGGTTGTGCTTGAGCTTTCCATTACCGAGGACCTTGAAGAAGCCCTTTCTGGTCACGTCTATCACTGGGGCAATGTTTTTATTTTCGAAAAATTCTTTTTTCTTTTCTTCTGGTAGGAGTCCCCACAGCTTGTCCACGTTTATGGTGGGACAGAACTTGCGGTTTTTGAGGAGGTTGAAGTGTCTCATTCCGACCTGGGGGGGGGGAAAGGAAATGGGCGGGGGGGAGTGACGCACGCATTGTAACACATTGTAACACGGTAACTGCTCACGCGAATATGAGCACGCGCGAAGTGTCACTCTCGCACTAGGACCCTCGCGTTAAAGCTCACCTTTCCAAAGTAACCCGGGTGATATTTGTCAAAGTTGATTCTCATGTGGTGCATACCACCAGCCTTTCCTCTTCCACCGGGGTGCTTTCTGTGCTTGCCAATACGACCATGACCGGCGGACACATGTCCTCTCTTTTTCCTGTTCTTCTTAAATCGCGTCGCCATTGTGTGCTAACTGCTCAGGGGATGGCAAAAAAAAAAACAAAAAAAAAAAAAAAAAAAAAAAAAGGGAAAGGAGCGCAAATATAGGGGTGTTTCTAATTTCTTCACATGGAAGGAGGGGGCATCCTCGTCCCATGGCATCCATCCATCATGTTTGTTAAACACTTCGGGCCAAAGAGAAATGTCCCCTCCTACCGCTTAATAGCTTTGTGGTGGGAATTCTCTTTTTATATGCATTTTCCTTTGGCGTTTTTATTTTATTATATTTTTATTTTTTTGCTATGCGGGATGCTTGGCTCCCAATTTTGAGTCCCACTCCTTTTTCCCATTAGGCATACTTTTCAAAATGGGCTGTTTTCCCCTGCCTCTCTCCCTCAGCCGCATGGGAAACGTAATCTTTAATTTGTTCCCTTGACGAGGGGAACAACAACTTACCTTTTACGTTCAGTTGGTTGTTTCACTTATGATTGGGTTGGGTTGAAATTTCACGCTTTTGTGTTTTTCTGCGTTTTCTCGTGTTCCCCTAAAGGGATATTTTATATGCTACATAAATAATTTTTCATACAAGTTTTTTTTCCCCAAACGTTTTGCTACTCTTTTTAGCTGTTGCGCAATGGGATGTTATTTCCTACAATTTTTTTTTTTTTTTCCGCTAGCTATTGAGATGTTATTTGTTTATTTTTATTTTGTTTTTTTTTTTTCCTTGACGTCCCTAATAATTCGCCGCATTGGGGGGAAAAAACCCGCTTCTGGTTTTTTTGTCGCTTTTCCGCTGCTCCCCGCGGTCACGACTCCGCCACATGGTGTATGCTTGCGCGTATCCCTTTTGTGCTTATTTATGCGTGGCGGCAGAATGGGGACGGCGGCTTGCCGGTGGCGGGCCCATTTTTCTCGCCCCTCTGCAGGTACTTCCCGGTAAAATGGTGCCGTAAGGGGGTAAATGCCAAAATATTACTTTCGCTCTTCCTTCAATGAGGATGTGAGACAGGTAACATAAGGGAAGCATTGCTAGTGCAGAAAAGCAAACGACGGGCCACCCCTAACACGCTTTATGCGACCCTGTCATAAGCACAAAAAGGGAAGGGTGCCGCGTAAAAACAAAAAAACATGCACAGGCAACACTTGTTAAGATAAATTATTCCGTTATCCTTCCCCCCCGCAAAGGTTTCGTTATACTTTCATTTTTTTCCCCCCAAATTGGATATCATATAAAGATGTTTAATAAAGAAAAAATAATCCCGCTTCGTACCCTTCCATACGTAGGATACTCTATACAAATAAAAATTACATGACAATGCGAGTTTTGAAGAAATACAAATGAACAACCCTCTGTTGTTAGCCAATACATCAGCGCGCAACTATTTGTCCCCTCCAAATGTTGTAGCTGTTTGAACAAAATTACATGAACAGGTCAGCAAAAAAAAAAAAAAAAAAAAAAAAATACATTTGGTGAGTTATTTCCGCATACGAAATAGTCCCACCTGTATACACACAATTATTAACCTTTGTTAAAATATGACGGATGGCCAGACGCCCTTAACAACATTCGTGGCGCAACCCCATGTATGTGTTACCGAAGGGGAATCGCAAACCATGTCGCGATTACAAGCAGCATTCACAATTGCCACATGTTGTTGGAGACCTATTAACCGGAATGGCAACAAAAATTTCTTGTAACATACCCCTTTTGGTGAGAGAGGGAAAATGGCAATGTCCATTGGGATTTATAAAGAGGGGATTTATGTCTACCTTTTGGTGGGAGACAAAAAAAAAATAATAAAATAACAAAATTGTCACTCTGTTTTGAGGTACATCGAATGGGATATTGCTTAACGTTATTTTGCCATGTTGTTAATTTTTTTTTTGTTAATTTTTTTTACTTCATTTCGCACTGCAGAATGTTATTCCATTCCAACAGCGCCCTCTCCACTTCCTTTTTTCAAGCGCTGAATTTTGGCACAAGGTGAGAAAAGGTGTCTATTCATCCCACCAGAAGCAAAATGTTTTTTCGTAACGGTGAGCATAGCTGTTGGAATGGGCAAAGAACAGCTGTTCACAGAGCCCAAAAAAAGAACCATTGCGCACACAAACGGAATGCTCCGTCTATATTTGCCTTACGAAAAAAATATAAAAAATGGAAAAGCTTCTTTCCGTTCAAACTAGATAATGTTCTTTACCTCTTCCCACACCTTTGTCCATCCACCAATTGGTTATGCGCATTTTTGTAACATTCCACATGGGGTGTTTGTTTTTTTTTTTTTGGTGTCTTTGCCCCCCTGTGCTTTAATGCATGGGTGGAAGGGCGGTATGCCCGCCTGAACACATGCCTGCTGATGCATCCGCACCCACCCACTCTGTTGTGTCACGTATAGCACGACTGAATGCATCCCATTTGCATCCTGTTTCGGGAGCATACATCACCTTCCATCCTATAACAATTTCTGGTGCTATTAATATTGAATAAAAAGAAAAAAAAAAAAAAAAAAAAAAAAAAAAAAA
>NW_012192601.1:84202-85492 GCF_000956335.1 Plasmodium fragile | reverse complement strand
GATGCCCCAGCTAAAAGTAAACCACAAGAAAAAATTATAACCCTAGAGAGTACCCCTCTAAACTCCATAAAGGACTGTGAAACGTTAGGAGAAATTTTAGCAGCGAGAATACACGAAAGTAAAGCGAAGAGTGTAGCCATAGAAAGGCTGCTCTCCATTATCCTTCCTGCGTGCGAAGTGAAATTAGAAGATAAGGAACTGCAAAGTATTAACAGGAAGATTCAGGAGCTTATTGAAAAGAGGGAAAAGAAAAAAAGGTATGCCCTCATAAATAAGAAAAAACCCAATGAGGTCAAAAATGCTCTTAAGAATTATAAGGATGAGGTCGACATGATTTATGGTGATCTGTCCTACGACGAGGAGGATTACGAGAATGAGGAGGATGCAGAGGAGTTCGCCGAGGACTACTAGCGCAGTTGGTCCGGCTACTCCTTGCTGTCCGTCCTGCTTCCTACCCCCTTTGTTACATACATACATATGTATATATATGTATATGTATGTATATATGTGTGTGCCCTTTTTTTTTCGCTCTCCCCGCCCCTAACCTTTTTGTTAAAAAAAAAAAAAAAAAAAAAAAAAAAAAAATAATAATAATTTTCTTTTTTTTTTTTTTTTTTTTTTTTTTTTTTTTTGCAAAAAGGGAAGCCTACGCTAAAGGTTCGTTTGTACAGGTTTTGCGCCCTTGCCAGTTTTGGCTGATCTGGCGATTTTTCTCCCCCTCCCATCTGCTTTGCTGCTCCACAGAACCAGTATTTCTATTATTTCACGGCTCCCCCCATTTGGCCGGTTCATTGTTGTTTCGCCGTAAGGGCGCTTGTTGCCGCGTTGTAGGTTCCATTTTCTCGTTTGAAGCTCCCCCCCCCGTGTGACATTCGCAATGGGTAAGTTGTGCGCTGTGGGCGCAGGTGATCGTAGAAAAAAAAAGAGGCGATCGGATTATGGGCTTTTCTCCTCCCGCCCTTTTCATAAAAGACGACAGTTTATGTGGACACATTCTCCCGTCACTACTCATATAAGGCATGCGTATAATACATTGTCGCATGCATGTGTAATTAACCTCCGCCCCCCCCTGCTTCTATTCCCTGGTGCGCAGATAAAGCTAACAGCGAAGTGGACGACTGGACAGAGTGGCTGAACGACGAGGAGGAAAAGAGAGAAGATTTTAATCTTGACTCAACTGCGAAAGATGAAGCGCTCAAAAAAAAAATTTTACAAAATAATGAGGACGACATAGCAGACTTTTTAGGCATGGACGATGATGATGATGAAAAAAAAAAAAAAAAAAAAAAA
>NW_012192601.1:75720-82928 GCF_000956335.1 Plasmodium fragile | reverse complement strand
AAAAAAAAAAAAAAAAAAAAAAAAAAAAAATGAACAAAGTGATGCCCCAGCTAAAAGTAAACCACAAGAAAAAATTATAACCCTAGAGAGTACCCCTCTAAACTCCATAAAGGACTGTGAAACGTTAGGAGAAATTTTAGCAGCGAGAATACACGAAAGTAAAGCGAAGAGTGTAGCCATAGAAAGGCTGCTCTCCATTATCCTTCCTGCGTGCGAAGTGAAATTAGAAGATAAGGAACTGCAAAGTATTAACAGGAAGATTCAGGAGCTTATTGAAAAGAGGGAAAAGAAAAAAAGGTATGCCCTCATAAATAAGAAAAAACCCAATGAGGTCAAAAATGCTCTTAAGAATTATAAGGATGAGGTCGACATGATTTATGGTGATCTGTCCTACGACGAGGAGGATTACGAGAATGAGGAGGATGCAGAGGAGTTCGCCGAGGACTACTAGCGCAGTTGGTCCGGCTACTCCTTGCTGTCCGTCCTGCTTCCTACCCCCTTTGTTACATACATACATATGTATATATATGTATATGTATGTATATATGTGTGTGCCCTTTTTTTTTCGCTCTCCCCGCCCCTAACCTTTTTGTTAAAAAAAAAAAAAAAAACTAATTAAAGAATAAAAAATTAATGTTCAATTTGGTTGATTCGCGGACAAGTGTAATGTGACTGATCGGACGAACCAACTCGTAAAACTAACCGCCGCGTCTTTGCATTATTAGCATTTCACGATGAAAAACACAGGGTAACAAAAAAAAGTAAAATTAAAAAAAGAATGCCTCTGTGCAGTGGTGAAGAGCTACTCACACACCTGCTAGGTAGAAGTCGCCGCGCTGGGCAAGTATCGCCGTGCTAACTCAAACGCGATGAACTGTCTTTGCTCCTCGGGAGAAAGCTCCCTCCACTGGTGCAGCTTAATTGAAAAGCACTTTATATTTAACGAGGCCAGATGGTTCCGCTTCATGTTAAAGTAAATATCGAATGAGTCATCTGACAAGTGGGTTCTATCCGAGTCAAAAAGGATAACCACTTTTTGAGGCTCCGTTTCTGGGTTCTCCTCTTTTTTAAGATCGAAGCTGATATGACTAAGGTAGTAGTTAAGTAGGACTGTGTTCTTGCTCAAATGGTTAATGAAGAAAGTGTTGCCGCTCATCTCGAGTAACATGGCGTGCACGTTATTCACTTGTTCATGTAACTCCTGTGCGTATTCTGGTGGGTTCTGTTCATGCTCCAATTGCATACTTGCTTGTATCTGTCGTAGAACGTTTTGCAGCTTGGTTCGGCGTGTACGTTGGTCTGACTCGTTTACTTCTACTTCGCTGTCGCAATGTTCGTTTGTGTGGCTTCTTCCCTCATAGTCCATGCCACCTGCTGCTGTTGATTTTCCCGCAGAGGGGTCATTCTGGCCGCCCTGCGACACTTCACTCGGGAAGGACTGCATCAAGGTGACATAAATCTGAAACATTTTAACTCGTTCATCTTCGTGAGATGCTTCAAACTTGTGAACATTGAAGAGGTGGTCCAACATACACACGTACGCGTCTGCATTTGCTACATGCAAGTTCAAGTAAGTGAATAAATAAATTAGTAGAAGCAAATCCTTTGCGTCAAGTGAATAAAATTTGCCACAGAAATGCTTCTCCAATGATGAAAGCATACATAGGGGGAAGTTAAAACACTTTTGTTCCTTCAGGGTCGCTAGGGAGAGTAGAAGAGTTAGACAGCTAGCCGATGGTAGTTCTTCAATAAGGTTATACATAAAAGTATTTAGCTTTTCATACAGGTGATAGTTTTCACATCGCAGCGAGACATACGCCAGGTAAATGTTAATGAGTTTCTTCGCTGCATCAATGCGGTCCTGCTTGTCGAGGGTGTGGTGTGCGTTTAGGAGGTGCACTATTTCGGTGGCCACTCGGTGCATCAGCGGGGCGTTCCTCACGTTTGCGTTGTGGAGGCCGACCAACAGGAGGTGGTAGCATTCGAGGGGCAAGCGGCTTGTCAAGCGGCTCGATATGTCGCCCGGCAAGCGGCTTGACATGTCGCTGTGTTCGTCGCCGGGTAAGCCGCCTGACATGTCGCTGTGTACGTCGCCGGGTAAGCCGCCTGACATGTCCAGGAAGTCCCAAACGACCTGCACAAAATTATTCGCAAAGGTGGCGAAGAGGGAATCCGTCTGGTCCCCCACCCGCACGTTCTTAATATTACTAACGATAAAAAAAAACTGAAAAAATTTATGTACGTCTTGTTCAAAGAAAGTTTGTAAGTAGGGTTTCTCTTTTACAGCTAAGAGAAAATCTTGAATTAGCATCTGAGGCATGAATTGTATTTTCGAAAAGCACAAGGCGAAGAGGAACATTTCATGAATGTTAAATGACGCCATTTTTAGCTTGATATAACCCAGCAGGTTTAAAAATGTCGGGCATTCCCATATGTTTGTTTTCATATCGGAGGATCCCTCGGCTTCTCTACTCAAAACGAGAATTCTGTTTAGTAGGTGCACAAATTTATACGCGTCTATCTCTTTAGGAGCTGCTTTGGGGACCACCCCATCGTCCATTCCCTTCATGTACACGTTGAAATTATTTTCTTTTAAAATTTGTTCCACCAGTTTTATGGTTTTCTCTAGCTCGTCTTCCGATTGGTGCGTCCTCTGCTGCATGTGCGTCCTCTGCTGCATGTGCGCCCTGTGCCGTGTTTGCATGGTGTACCCTATTTGCGCCCCCTTCTGCATTTGCATGCCATGCCTCATGTGCATCCCATGCCGCATGTGCGCACTGGCAACGCTCCTGTGGGGGTGACAATTCGGGGCGGCCAGAGTCTTCACAGCTGTTATTCTGTTACCCCATCCCCGCCGCAGTAACAGGTGGGCTGGGCCCGGGGAGAGAGGAACCCTCATTGTTTGTCCTTCGCAAATGATAACAAGGCGGGGGTACAGCCTACAACGGTGAGCTTTTTCCACGACGTGACGGATGAGGAGAGTTGCCCCAGTGCTGGTTTCAAATGAACCATTCACTCAACCGTGGAGTGTAACGCGTCATGTGCTCCCCATTGATTGGAGGGATGTATCCCCCTAAAAAAAGAAATCACAAAAAAAAAAAAGGGCGTAAAAAATAGTTCCACGACGAAAAAAGGGGGGGGGAAAAATAACCGCGTGAACGCTGTGCAGAAAATCGACCACGGGTTTAGTGCACCTGTTGACTTTTTGCAGCGCCATTTGGCACGTCGCCATTTGCGAGAACCATCATTTCATATTCCACACATGGCGATGTGGAGAAAGGATCACATTTGCAAAAGGGAAAATGTATAACAGTGTACGTCGCCACCTGGTGAGGCGGGAGGATGCCATCCCCATGTATGCTTTAAAATACCATTTGCGACATCACCTTTGTAAAAAAAAATGTAGCGTTTTGAATATGGTTCAAAAATGCACACCGAGGATAATATATACAAAGGAGGGAAAAAAAAAAAAACAAAAAAAAAAGTTAATGAGTTTTATAGGGGTGGGCAGTGCCCCACATGGTTACACAACAAAGGGGGAGAAGACTTTTCTTACTCCCCTGCCCGCCCAGTTGTTGGGTTTGCAAAAAAAAAAAAAAAATTACAGCGCAAAACAATTCGACAGCACCCCTCATTTGTGACGGGGTACACATGTTGCTTAGTACCCCCCGCGCGGTGGTGTTAAGTCAGACGAGGGAGCCCGTGAGAGTGCTGCTCTTCTTTCGAACCACATTAACAAATTTACAAAAGAACAAATTAGAAAAAATTAACAAAATAATGGAGGAGCGAATTAAGTGAATGGAAGTGCCATCCTCACAAATGTTAGAACTTCCATCTGGCATGACACACAAAGGGATGTTGTAAGCTCGGTTCACAGAAAACAGGGAGGAGATCATCGTGATGAGGGCTAAATTAACAAGTACGAAGGAGATATACTTGACCAGCTTTACATTTGTCCCCTTTTTATAATTAAGAAGAATATGAAACAGGAGGCATATTGGTATTAGTAGAAAAAATAATACTGCGTAGAGTAGAATCATGTGATATGTGCCTGCCTTGTTCATGTTGTTCAAAAATTTACACTCGAGATTATATATGGTGGATCCAAAAATGTGTTTCCTCGATAAGACTAGCTTGTCATCCCTTAGTAGCCCTACATGTGCAGGATTTTTCAGTGCATCTGCGAGAAAATCATCTGTTACTTTCCCTTTTGTGGGATCAATTAGATTCTGTTCATACTTTAGCTTATTATTAGATGCTAAAAGGATTAAAAAATTTTCTAATTCTTCTTTTGTAACTGGTTTACAAATTTCATGTCTTATTAGTGACTCCATATTTTGTTCTTTGTCGATGGAAAGAGTAACGTCTCCATTTTTATTTGAAACTTTTTCTACTCTTCTAATGGTTGTTGCACCGATATCAATGTGCACTACCTTCTCGGTGCTATCAGAGGCCAGCTCGATTTGGTGTATCTTCCATGAGTCATAACATATGGATGCTGCAACGAAGGCGAAACATAAAATGTACAGGAAAAAACACAAGAGCACATTGTAGTGGTGGCAAAAAAAATTTAGTTCCTTGGATAATTGTTTTTTTTTTTTTTGAAGAAAATATTTTTTTTCTTTTAAAAAGGTATTGTTAGACATGAACGATTTTATTTTTTCTAAGCTGTAAACCTTTTTATCGAGCCACTCACAGGAAAGTCGTTGTTCCCTTCGCTCAGCATGTTCGCCAGCTGATCTGCATGTAGCCATTCCATCCGTAGTGCCTATACTTCTCCTATGAGCCTCCAAATCAACGCCTAGCATATTTTCATTTTTCAAATGCATGACGAGGTTGTCTTCTGTCTTAATGGAGTACGCGTGACTCTGTTGCACATTTCCCGTCACACTTTCTTTCTTTTGTAACATGATTGGCGTCGGTTGATTGTCCCCTCCTGCGTGCATTTCTGCAGTGGAGATATGGATCGGGATGTGTGTCTCACTGGTGCATCCCTCGTGGACGCCTCCCTGCCCGTTTTGTCCGCTGTACTGTTTGAAGCTTCCACTCAAGTTCTGCTGAGCATGCCCTACTGCACTACCTCCATCTGTGCTGCTGGCACGGCGCTTCTCTCCCATGCCTTCCACAACACAAGCCACCTCATTCATACACATTTGTTCGTCCTTTGCTTTATTGGAGCAAATCTTTTGTCGAAAGAGGCGCAAAAATTTATTCTTATATTTACTTCTATACTCGTCTGCACTTTTGTCTTTGCTTTTTTTCGCCTTGATTAAATCCTTGTTAGGAATTATATGCGTTTCCGTTTTGTCTTTAGCGGTAGGGGAGTGACTGCTTGCTTGGTCATCCCCCTGGGTGGGGCCTCCAAAAGGGTTCCCCCCAACAGCTCCTTCCGCTGCTGCTACTCCCCCGTGGTCTTGCTGATGAGTGGAGGCAACGTGGTGATGGTTGCTTGTGTTCGAAGTGGGATCATCATTTATGTCTCCCTCCTTGAGCACGGCCCCGTATGCCTCCGCTGCGTCACCTGTATTTGCTAATGCAGGTCCCCCCGAAGGGTGTTGACTGTTTATTGGGGTACCCATCCCGGGAGCCCCTGCCAAGCCGAACTTTCCATCTGCATCCTGCAAAATGTGTAGCATGTCGTGTTGATTCTTCATTTGTGTGTTCGTCTCCGTGTCGGTGTAGTAGTGGTCCGCATCGTCCTTGTCTTGGTCAGGTAAATTAATTTCCAAACTATCGCTGTCCCCATTTTTCAAATTGCGTTCACTGAAAATATTTTTTTGTGGTCCCTCTGTACATTTATTATGCATTGATTGGAGTTCATTTTTCACAAGAGTTTCATTCTGTGTGTAATTAAAATAATTATAATTATTCTCTTCTATATTTATTTGTTCATTTTTTGTATTTTCCATGGATGCTAGATTTGAGATTGATTTTTCATCCACCACATGCTCCGTGGAGGACTTCATTTCTTCCATCGAGTCTGTCTCTTTCTTTTCTGTCTCCATGGTTGGCTTGTCACCTTTGCGCAGCTACACGCGTGTGTGTTCAGTGTGAAGAAATATATATAATGCGTACTTGTAACACCGCGGTGCGTAGGTGACAATTTCGTCCTCATACGAGAAAGGCGTCGCCACGTGGACGATAAAAAAAAAAAAAATTGACCAAATGTTGTAGTCCTGCAAAATTCACACAGCAGGAAAACGTGGTACCATTCCCAGGAGAAAAAAAAAAAAAAAAATTGTTGTCAAGTGAATACCGACTCGTCAAAGCTGCCCAGTCGACGTGTGCACCGGTCCGGTTGCAGAGGAAGAAAGGGGAAATACAAAAAAAAAAAAAAAAAAAAAAAAAAAAAAAAAAAAAAAAAAAAAAAGAAACACGAAACACGAAACACGAAACACGAAACACGAAAAGTTGCAAAAAATTGATACAACTACACAGGTGTATTTATATGTGCATACGTGGGTAGGATTTTTTTTTTTTTGTTGTTGTTCTGTTGTGAGAAAAAGAAATAAACCAATTGTTCCTGTATTTATTTTTTTTGCCCCCTGTGTTGCAACGTCAACTGTTGCACGAGTTAGTAATAACGTCGCCCAGGTGGAGGGGATGATGGCGGCGCGAGATTTGCACGTCCTGCATGGCATTCCTTTCTCACTGTGCACATGTGTGTGTGAATTTTTTTTTTTTTTGTTTTGTTTTTTCCTGAACAGAACGCATGTGTTAACCATTTGGTACGTGCGACGAGGGAGACGTATGCGCACTGTAGGCGCGCTCTACCAGTGTGGCAACTGTTGTGTATTTCGCGTTTCGCGTTTCGCGTGGGGCGTTTCGAAGGAATTGCCCACCTTGTGAATATTCTTTTTCAATGTGCTACGTACTCCGTTGCAATTCCAGGGCCATCTTTCACTTGCCACATAAGGGGAAGTGGTGTGGTCGTTGGCAGGAGATTTGTCCCCTACGCAGGGTTGCATGTGTACGTGGGGTGCACAACAGGTGCGCACAGTTCTATGGGTGGAATGGGCCCACTTGCCACGGCCATCGTGTATGCCCCTTTGTTTTGTTTCCAATAGCTACGGACGAACGCGTGTGAAAGGAAATGTGGGGGGCGCTTCTTCCATTTTGATCTTCACCCATGTGTGTACGCCCCTCTACATGCCAACAATGTTTACCCTAATCATGTTCGCGACAACCACAGGGAAAAAAAAAAAAAA
>NW_012192601.1:70593-72020 GCF_000956335.1 Plasmodium fragile | reverse complement strand
ACCCATTTGCCGCTTAGCCTTTAACACGTTAAAGGAGACACAGCAGTCCAATTCAGCACGAATGCCCTGGCACAGGTGGGTACACCATTTATAATTATATTATTTTGTTCGCCCCCCCCACACCCCCTTATACACCCGAAACACTTGGTAGCTTGAATATGAGGGAAAAAAAAAAAAAAAAAGAAAAAAGGAAAGAAGAAGATACATTTGGCCACCTACTCAGCCCGTATAAAAAGTTCCGCGCTGGCAGGTACACAACTATGCCCCTCCTTCCAAGCGGTTGACGTGACCTGATCCATCCACACGTACAGAACTTGACGGTGGGGCCTTTTCTGCATGCATGCCGCTACGCATGAGGATTGCGTCCTGCCAAAACCAGCACGCCTGTGCGCGCACGTACACAGTGTGTGCGATGAAAATGCTACACCTATGCTGCTGCACTGGTATATAACCGTTAACCCTTTAAAATTAAAAAAAAAGAAAAAAATGTTCCCACGCGTATTCCTCCTCTGCCTTGCCAGACACAGGCACACAGCACTACGCCCAAATTGTACAATGTACAGACTGAGAAGCTAATAAAAATGAAATTATAAAGGGAGAGCTTTCTCATGTAGTGGGTGACCCAACTTTCACTTTACCTTGTCCCCACAGGCACCAGCATAACTCAGCAATTTCAACTGTTACGTTGCTGTCACAAGGCACTGTGTTTGTAATTTAAAAAAAAAAAAAAAAAAAAACCAGATTGCGCCTGACCCACGCTTCCAAACATATTTCTGTTCCCGTCACGGTAAAATGTGATGCCGAGGTAACACACGTACCTCTCACAAAAATGCTCATTCCCATCATCACCGTTTGGCAATTTTCCATGGACACGTGAGTTCGTATATACAAGCACAACTTGTGCGCGGCTCACACGCCGACATGCATGTGGGCTATATGAACTTACACATATGCAACGCAGTAATGTGAAAAGACTAGTTGATGGTTCTTTGTCAGAGGAAGAAAACAAGGGAAGCATTCCCCGTGTTTGTCATATACACGTGGGTAAATACACACACACACAAATATAATATGTGCATACGTTCGGTGCTGCGCAACGCTTGGCGAAAGCCGTGCCGTCACACGCGTAAACCACGAACCGGTCAGACAGCTGCCGTGTGCGTTGCCGCGTGTTTGGCTGCGTGTGTGCCTGCATGTGTGGCCGCTTGGGTTTCGCCAATTGGCTGCCGCACCCTCCGCGAAAATGTCTTCATTCCAGGAGTTAATTGCATCATTTCTTCACTTTTCCTTTCGAATGTTCCATTTTTTTGTTGTTCCTTTTCTTCCTTCCCTTTTCGTCGTTATTTATATATATTTTTTTTTGTACCATTTTTGGTTATTTTTCGTTTTTTTTTTTTTTTTTTTTTTTTTTTTTTTTTTTTTTTTTT
>NW_012192601.1:53934-68999 GCF_000956335.1 Plasmodium fragile | reverse complement strand
TTTTTTTTTTTTTTTTTTTTTTTTTTTTTTTTTTTTTTGTTTGCATTTTTGCACAGCGTTGGGAGTGTTTTTTCCCCTTCCGCGCAGCTAGGCCTTACACGATTATGATCGTTCTCCACGAATACGTCTTGCCAGCTGTATGTCCTTTGGCATGATGGTGACTCTCTTGGCGTGAATTGCACACAAGTTGGTGTCTTCGAAGAGTCCAACCAAGTAGGCTTCAGCGGCTTCCTGCAATGCCAGTACAGCTTGGGATTGAAAACGCAAGTCGGTTTTATATTCCTGTGCAATTTCCCTGACCAATCTCTGGAATGGCAATTTTCTAATTAAAAGGTCAGTAGACTTTTGAAACTTTCGAATTTCTCTTAAGGCGACCGTTCCTGGACGATATCTGTGGGGTTTTTTAATTCCGGTCGAAACTGGCGCAGATTTTCTCGCTGCCTTGGATGCCAATTGTTTTCTGGGGGCCTTTCCTCCGGTGGATTTTCTCGCAGTTTGCTTGGTCCTGGCCATTTTGAACGTTTAAACAGGCAAAAAAAAAAGGAAAAAAAAAGGTAATATTCACGTAAAAAAGGGGGGGGTTGTTACATACATATATATATATGTAAATATATATACGTCAGGGAGGAAACACCTGGAATGCAAACCAAAAGGCGAAATGACCAAATGGTTAAAAAATATAACACGAAAAGGAATTTTTCTTTTTTATTTTTTGAACAAGTGTTTGAAAAAACGAAAAGAATAAAAATTTGCAAAAAATATTTGTCGCACAATTTGTTTGAAAAAAACATAAAATTGGTGTAAAAGGAGTAAAAAAAAAAAAACAAAAAAAAAGAAAAAGAAAAAAAACTATTTTATATCATTTTAAAAAAAAAAAAAACGGGTGGCTGTTTTTTTTGTTGATTATTTTTTGTTTCGATTATTTTTTGCAATTATATATTTTCATTGCGTCATTTGTCGCGTTTCCCTGTTTTTTTTTTTTTTTTTTTTTATTTTTTTGTTTTGAAAATTTATAATGTCCTTTCTGCGCATATCACCCATTTGTGCAATTTTTAAAAAAAATATTTTTTCGTGTATTAACTTGCGCACGGGGCTCGGCGCAGTCAGCACGGCACAGCACATCCCCCCGTACACGTCACTCTTTCACGTCACATCACATCATATCACATCACATGAAAACATAAATGGACGTGTCACCCAAACGTCGCACAGACTGACACAAGGCAGGAGCAAAGTCTCAACCCGTTATTGACCAGTGTATATTATCGTATTATATAAAATAAATACGTACACAAATTACTTGTATATACTGAAATCCATTTTTATATGTACACCGCTCGCCGGTTCGCTTGGGGACACTTTCACCACCGCGCGAACCATATGCGCCACAGAGATATGCGTCCCGTGTACTTGGTTACAGGTTTTCTGCCCGCCCCGTCCTTCCGTCGCGGGTCAAACACACATGCGCCAAAACAAATTTTTATTTGCATATGCGCTCACATTATATAATGTAATATATAATACGTGTCCATACGCTGCAAAGTGCTCACGCGGTATACAATTCCTTTTGTATATTCATGCGTTTGCCTGTTTACGCCGCATTTGCGCCTTTGCAACGCGCATTTTTTACTTGTCCTCCCTTTTTAATGGTATACGTGTCCCGCGCCCGCCGTCAGGAGGTGAAGCCTCCTTCGCAAGTGCATGTATTTGTTTTTCTTTTATCGCCAAACAGTTGGGCCGAGCCCGAACATGTTCATAGCAGGTTAATACTGGCACGACGCATGCACGTATACGTGTGAACATTTGTTACGAAGCCAGCGGAGGAGAAACTGCTTGGGCTGTTTTTGCCTCGACTTGTCCGCTCGCAGTGGAGCAGCCTTTGCAATTGCTTCGCCCATTCACCCATTTGCCGCTTAGCCTTTAACACGTTAAAGGAGACACAGCAGTCCAATTCAGCACGAATGCCCTGGCACAGGTGGGTACACCATTTATAATGTATATTATTTTGTTCGCCCCCCCCACACCCCCTTATACACCCGAAACACTTGGTAGCTTGAATATGAGGGAAAAAAAAAAAAAAATACATACATGAAAAATACCGCCTTGTGTGTATCATTTAGCGAGTTACATTTGGTGAACCAGGTCCATTGTCAAATTTTGTTTTGCATCACCATTTTCTAACAAGGATGTACGACGGTCACACCTTCGCGCATTCGTTCCACGCTGTACGAGTTTTGCGGCGAAGCGCGCAAGGGGGGATTAAAGAAGAAAACGAACAGATAAGCACGTGACCGAGTAATAGCAGGGGTGTACTCATTTTTCTTTTTGTGCCCCCATCTCTCCTTGTCCCTTACAAGCACGGTGCATGCAAGCTGTACATTTATGTATGTGTATAAATGCGTAGGTGCTTTCCTATGGTTCAGTACCACGGCAACGCTACCCATCCGGGTGTGTCCCCTTCCTGCCCCTTGGGAGGCGGTTTCACCAAACAGTTACCCAAACCACCGCGTTATGACCCACCTGTTATATAGTACCCTAAAGACGAAGGGGAAAAAACTGGGCAACCTTCCCAACCCACCGGGTGTGTTGGAACATTAGCTGTGTTGCCTACCCGGCACACCCCTCCTGATCAGTCTGTCATGTCAATCGCTGCGGCCACCCGTCATATATCATGTAGCATATGTATGAAATATACATGTGAATGCTGCTGCGTGCTGTGCAATGGTGAAGCGGTCGATCTTATGCAGCTGCGTATACACTGTCGCATTGGTTGGCCGCTCAAACGGAGGAGTGTACGCAACGTGGACTGATTTTCGGGCGGTCAAATGGTAGGCCCTCCAACCCCATGCTGCTTCGTGGTTACGCTGAGGGGGATGTGGCACTAGCGCAATGCAAATTCGTTTCGAATATGAGGGAACTGTGTAAAGTTAGCACATGCGGTATAAGTCCATCTAACCATATTTACAAGCACTTTAACAGGGGATGCGCGTGCATATAAACGTACCCCTGGCGTGCGCTGCTCATAATTGTAAGAGTAGGGCAGACCTCGCATTCATTCCATTTGTATACCGCTCTTGGGCGAAGCTAGCATTGACAAGAGCAGCCAGTTTAAAACGCGCAGCAACATATGCCTCATGCAACCCCCGCCAAATGAAGCATTTAAAAAAGGTTAACCACGTGGGAGTGTTACATTTACGCTTGTGTTAAAAAAATGCAGAAGTTTTTCCCTGCTCAGTTTCCCATCTATGCCTACGTGGACAATCATTTTAATGAGCAGGTGGTTCCCCCGCTCTCGAAGTCGAACACGTCGACGTTCAGTGCGTCGCCACCATGTGTGCATAATGTGGCCCATTTTGTCGTTGACGTACATGGAGCACGGCGCATCGCCGTAAAACGGTCATCACATAGTTGCTGGGTGTAACTACCTTCTGGCGTTCCCATTGGCACCCCCTTCACTTCCACATGCAGAAAGAGGGAAATGACAAACTGGGGATTAATCCATATGGCACGTTACCGCAAACAATTTACTGACCTCACTTGGCAGCTACATGTGTATCATTTATATATTTTACTCCCCTTGTGAAGAAAAAAAAATGCAGCGTTGATGTGCATCCTCTCTGGGGTTATGCACGGGTGGTGTTAAAACAACTCTTGGGATGTTTATTTTATTTTTTTTTTTGAACATTTTGGCTACCTGGTTTAAAAAAAAAAAAAAAAAAAGGCTAGCTCGTTCAGGTAGTTTGTCCCCGCAATGCAAGAAAAAACAAAAATACATTAATTAAAAGGAACTTCATAATTTACTAATTGGTTGGCAATTTGCCTGTAGTGATCAAAATGTAACATATTGTAGGAAACAATTTTCCTGCCCTTTAGCCGCTTTTCCGATTCACCGCTCCAACATGTATATACACACGTGGATATGCATGGGCAAAGCATGTCGGCATTTTGCCAGCGTTGGGGTATTCCCCTTTTATGAATGAACTTTGTGCAGTCATGCCAACGCAACGATGTTCCAACACGCCATCAAAGGGTCGCCCCATTTGCTATTTGTTAACGTATTTGTTTTATCTACACCACACATCATGCCTTTCTCTCATCTGCGCGGTTTCACATGTTTGTACGGTGCTAATGGACATGTAAAATGGTGTCCAAGCTTCAAACACAGGTGTGTATTGCCTTTGGCATACGTACACTATTAAAACATTTGTATCCTTACGCACAGTCACATGTTGTGTATACATAGGTGTGTGTTCCACGCATGGGGGATATGCATTTTTGGGAAGCATTAGCCTGACCCGTCACAATCCCCCCCGGCTGCTGTCAAAATGGCTATTCTTGACAAGGACAATAGGGACGTATCCAAAAAAAAAAAAACAAAGTTACTTTAATCCATTTGGGGTGAACAAAACTGGCATAGTACCTCGTTTGCCCACTCCTCTGTTGTACACACGCGCCAGGGGCTAAAATGGCACTATGATGCTCTTTTAAAGAAACCGTAATGAACAGGGTAAACCTCGAGGCGCATTTGGTGTGAAGTACAGCACATTGAGGAATAAAACTACATGAAAAGGGGGCGAAAGTACGAGGAACAACACGGGAGGGGATAAACACATGTCCAAAGGGGCATACACAACAAAAGCAAAAAAAAACAAACAAGGCGGTGTGTTTTTTTTTTGGGGGGCACAAGAGCTGACCAGTACATACAAATGTGCATACGTATCATCTCAGCCGTGTGTAGTTGTGCCTATTTCCTTTTCCAAATCTGAGAGCGAATCGTGCGTGATTCCTTTTGTGTACGCAGGGGTACACAAATGGTGTCATGTTGGCACACGCGATTTCGTGCGTGTGAAGCGGAGTTCATGCGTTCATGCACACTAACTGTTACAACTACGTGTATATATATATATATATATATATATATAATGTACATTTATATATACTTTTATATATGCATGCGTCCACGCGCACACATGCCACATGGCGTGTTGCGCTTATTTTGAAGAAAACACTACTCAAGCAGGGGTATATACCACCGCTTAGCTGCTACATAAAGACTTTTACACGTAGGCATCATATATAAAAATAAATGAAATATATATAAATGCGCGTATGCACTTATGTACGCGTGAAGCTACGGTTTTATTTTTTCCACCCAGGGCAATACGCTGTGGCCTGGGCACCCATTTCTCAAATTTTTCTCCGTGCGCGTATCCTCCCTGGGTATGCCCGCGGATGTGCACTTTTTCCCACCCGCCTCGTACTGCACCCATATCGCGGGAACGTGATACATACGTAGCAACAATGCGAGCACGGATCATGGGGCAGGGCCCCGACACAAGATACGCTAAACTGCATGAGTTCGGCACACAAAGAGGGGGGGGCATATTCATTTAATACAAGCGCATCGCCTGGAGCGCGAAGGTCAAAGTGAACCGGGGATTATGCCGAGTGCGCACAAATGACATAATTTATATATAATACATGTACACGTGTATGTGCGCGTTTGTATGCGTGTGTACGCAGTATGCACGCGCATGGGGCGATGGCACGCCCGCGTGTGCATATATGTATATACAAATTTATATATATATATATATATATATTTTTTATGTGTTATATATTTTGCATCTTTTTGCTCAGCCCGCGTATAATATACGGGGCGCGTTTGGCGTTGTGAGACAAAACAAAAAAAGTACCCTCGGCACGGGGCACATTTTCGGAAACATTTGATTAACCGGGTTGGTCCAAGTAGGGTGTGCGGCGACATGGCAAAATGGCGAACTGCCCATTTTGTCCCATTATGTTTTTTAAGAATGGTTGAATAGCCCATGTTCGATGCTTTCGCGATTTGGCGGTATGCCCATATTGGCATACCGATTTGGTGATTTTTTTTTTTTTTTTTTTTTTTTTTTTTTTTTTTTTTTTTTTTTTTTTTCTCTTTTTTTTTTTTTTTTTTAAATATAATTTTAAACATTTAAAATATAAAAAAAGAAATTATGTTTTTTGATTAAAAAAAAAAAAAAAAAAACGCATATATGTATACATTTATACGTTTTTTTATATGCACATAATTTTATATTTTCCAATTGACAAACACATTTATCCATTTTAAACAAAAACACAAAAAAAAAAAACAGAAGAAATCGCATTTTCGTGAAAAACAAGAAATTCACACGTGAAATTCACGACAAAAGGCGTAATCATATAAACCCTTTACTCATTTATATTTAATTTTTTTTTTTTTTTTTTAAACTCGTAAAAAATGTCAGCAAAAGGAAAAACCGGTCGCAAGAAGGCTGTTAAGGGAACCTCCAACTCTGCTAAAGCAGGACTTCAATTCCCAGTTGGAAGAATTGGAAGATATTTAAAAAAAGGAAAGTATGCCAAGAGAGTAGGAGCTGGAGCACCTGTCTACCTGGCCGCCGTGCTAGAGTACTTGTGTGCAGAAATTTTAGAGTTGGCTGGAAATGCAGCAAGAGACAATAAGAAATCGAGAATTACCCCAAGACACATACAACTAGCTGTTAGAAATGACGAAGAATTGAACAAATTTTTGGCTGGTGTTACTTTCGCATCTGGAGGAGTGTTGCCAAACATCCACAATGTGTTATTACCAAAGAAATCTCAACTGAAAGCAGGAGCCACTGGCAATAACGACTATTAGAGGGTTTACCTTTTCCTTTTTTTTTTTTTTTTTTTTCGTGTAGCTCGCACCATGTGCATGTAAAAAAAAAAAGTGTGTAAATGCTTTTTTTTTTATGAGGACATGTGCGATGTGTGTACAGAATAATATACCCGTGTGGTGTAAAGAAGAATAAGAATTATCTCCAGACCACAGCTTTTATCATTTTCCTTGCTGATATATTTTTAGGGTTATGTCGTTTTCCGTGTGTGGTAGTATGCGGGGTGTATACTTCCCTATGTGGATGTCCCCTTCTTCTCTTTGTTAGGTGTGTTTTAGCTAAGAATGTGATGGGGCTTTGCATCCTTTTCGCACGTGTAAAAAGTAGGTGATATATATATTCTTATGAGTATATGCACTTGCACATATACGTGCGCATGGTTGTTTTGCTTTTCTCCTTCCTTATGCTTTTTTACATCCTGACAAGTGCGAGCTGCGCCCCCCCGCGCGGCTCACCACATACGCAGAGACGCCGTTTATGAAAAAGCCATTGGCGCCTGCCTTTATACTTATGCGCTTCTGTGCCTAATATAATGCGCATGGTGCCGGTGGACACATAAAAAAAACAAAAAAAATGTTAAAAAAATATGCATATATATATATAAATAAATGAGTACATCGTTTATATGTGGCTACACAAATGAGACCTCCTCAACGTGTTTGTGTAGTGCCTATATGCACATGTATACATATATGTGAACAAAAAAAAAGACTGTTCACTTTTTTTTTTTTTTTTTTTTTTTTTTTTTTTTTTTTTTTTCCCTTATCCATTCGCTTTATTAACTCACATTTGTGTGTGGCACGTCGTGCTCCATCTGCGTCTCTCCCTGTGGTTTGTTCGCCTTCTTTTGTGTGGCTGCCCCTTTTGCAAATCAAAAGGAGTATTGTGTGCTACGTTGGAAGAAGCGACATGAGCTATGTGGTGGGGGCTGGATAACGTTGCACCTGTCACCATGGCCATTACGTACCATTACATAACATCACACTACATTATTATTATTTTTTTTTTTTTTTTCCCAAACTGTAAACTATACATTTACAAGGTTTCACTAGAAGCCATTAAACACGAAAGCGATTTCGCTCAGCGATGAGCAGCCTTGTTGGGTTCACCCATTTTGCTTCTTCTTCTGTTTGCGGTTCACCCATTATTGGTGCAGATGGCGAAATGGACCCACAGGCCAGAATTGCAATTATTGCGTTGGTGTTATATTGTTGTCTAGCGCTTGTTGAGATTGAGACTGGGAGATTTGGTGAAACCTGGTCCACGTCGCTCCACTTGACATGCGATGGATGGGAGGCCGTGTGGACAGGAGTACACCTAGCATGTGTTGACGTTGCCATTTCGTATCATGCACTCATCGCAATTCTTACAAGGGTTGTCTCATTCTTTTTAGTCAACGCGGAGGTTGTGTAACTTCTTTACGAGGAACAGATAATGGGCCAGGTGCACGCTTTTAATAGGTGCGCGGGCATATGTTTGTGAAGCCTGGTTGTCGTTTCTCTGACCACGTGACGAGCAAAGCTCATGCGGTTGGTCTGGAAGGTGACTCGTTCCGTGAGATGGGTGTTTGAACATTACAGCTGGGACTGGACCACCATGCAGCAGATGTCATACCACAACAGTTTAATGCACAGCTATATGAGGAACAACCCACCCTTGTGGAGAATTCTATGTCATTTTCACATTCCCCTAGACCTACTTCTTTCCTTCCTAGCCATTGCACAGGTAGTACAAGCCACCTCAGTTGACACGTATATGTATTCCCCCATACACGCCATTCCTCGCGCTGTTTTTTTTTTTTTTTTTTTTTTTTTTTTTTTGCAGCAAAGGGATTAGCTTCGAACAAGCTGTATGAACATTTGTTTCCGTTTCGCCTTTTTTTTTTACCCTTTCCCCACATGGACGGGATGTAATTATGGGACCCCCTCCTCCCGCTGCGATGCTTCATGATAATAACACTGGAAGACGCCATGAACGATAGGCGCGGCGCAGCATATTATGATTTACTCCCCCTTGGTGGTTTCACCATTAACTGCTCCACACACATGTAGCAACAGTTCACTTTTATAAAATCTTTTACGACTCCTTTTTATGAGTTGTAAAGTTGTGGTGGGTGTACTTGTCCTCTCATCACCTCCCTCACCCGTGTGTTTCACGTATGTCTCAAATGGAAAGTTCACATGGTTAAAATGGTAAAGCGGAAAACGTGGTCGTGTGTGCGGATGGGTGTTATGCCTTTACATTTGTTTTTTTTTGTTTTTTTTTTTCCTGCAATCCCCATTGGGTGAACTTTCCCATGTGCAGCATTTTGTCCTTTTACGAATGAGCAAACAATGACATTGAGGCAAGCATGGACTTCATGAAGTGCACACCGGTGAATGTAACACCCCCGTTTTGTTGCAACTAGAGAAATGTGTACAAAGCTGTTGGCAGGTTAAGCGGTTAGTTAGCAGTCCATCCAGTGTGATAGCCACGTGGACGTCTTTTTTTTTTTTTTTTTTTTTTTCCTCACAAATGGAATATAGCTATATGGACATGCCCATTAGTTCACGCATGTAAAGACGTGCAGCGCATTTTATGGTTAGCCTACTTTGTTAAACATTTACTTGGAACAGACCAAAAAAAAACAATAAAAACAGTGATACATTTTTACTCGGGGAGAGCGCAGTTGTACAGCGCTTGCACAGCCGTTGCGTAGCGGTGATGTGTTCATCATGGTAGACACCTGAACACGTGCCCGCGCTTCACACGCACACATTCGTCCCGTTACGAAAAGAACCCAATGTTCGTCGAAATCATGTCGTTTATGTTTTTCCACAGGGTGTCCCTCTTCTCTACCAGCCTCACAAACAGCTTCGTTTTATTTTCATATATAAGTTGCGTTTCGAGTGCGGCCTGCATAAGTTTGGTCCCCATGGGGAGAGAGAGGAAGTGGGTGGTGTGTATATGTGCACGTGTGCTTATTATTTTTTTTTGTGTGTGTGACTCACAATGGTGAAGGTAAAAACTCCTTGTGGAGATGCCTTTTTCCCCCACGCGGTCGTACACACACGCCGCGCGCACAAGGGGGACAGTCGACATGAAGACGCAGGCCTTACCTTGGCAAAGTACGAATTGCAAAATACAACGAGGTAGTTGTTCTCCTGCATGAAGGACGGAATTTTCTCAACCTTTATGACTGGCCCGATCCACTGCATGAAATTCTTACAGTCGTTCATGGTCGTGTTCTGTGGGAAGTTGCACACAACGATGGTGGAGTCTTCGTCGAAGTTTTTCGGCTGCGGGGGGTGGGGGGGAACAGTGCGTGATGATGCGATTGGCATGACGAGGCGATTGCCGAGTAGGGCTTCTTAGCGTCGTTATTGCTGTATGTGTTGCGCGCGTCTGCCCCTCCCTTACCGCGTACACATTGGCCAGCTTCCGCTCCGATAGGTTGGACGCGTTTTTCGACTGAGTGACCTTCCGCTTCTGCAGCTCCACGGTGCGCAGCTTGCGGTAAGAGGGGTCCATGGTTCGAGGGGTAGAGGAGGCACGCAAAGGGAGAGAAATACAAAAAAAAGGGGAGAAAGGGGGAGCCCAAATGGGAGGAAAAATTTCCCGTGTTGAACAGCCCCTTAACGCTTTATCTTATTTTATTTATTTATTTTTTTACGTCCCGATTTGCAACTTTTTTCTCTTTCTCCTTTTTCTTAAAATTTACACATTTGCGCTGATTTCTCTGTTCCTCCGAGTTGGTACGTTTTGGTGAGTAACACTTGGCGCTACTACTGTTGTGTGTGCAGTTGAGCAAATGGAAAAAAAAAAAAAAAAAAAAAAAAAAAAAAAAAACACGTGCGTGGGGTATGCTGGGGTGGGCGTTGAATGTTTGCGCTGGCATCCGACTGCTACTTGGTTTCTACTTGGTTTCTACTTGGACGCTACACGGCCGCTACTTGACCGTCACATGACCGCTAAACAGCGGCTACCCTGCAGCCGCGCGGTTGGCCCCCGCCAACAACTCTTGTGAATAAAACTACAACACTGGTGACAAAACAGATTTTTTTAAAAAACAAAAAAAAGGCACGCAGGGTTGGCGCAGCAAATGATGCGCACAGACGCAGACATGGACACATACAGACACAGACACGAGCATAGACGAAGGCGCACACACACACATACACCTACATACATACACATATATATACCTATACACATATACATATATACACATATACATATATACATATAAAGAGAGAGAGGGCGGGAAAGGGAGAAGGGGGGGGAGAGAGAGAGATACAGATCACACTAATGCACATGGGGCTGGGGAGCGCGCACGGCTGCAGGCCACTATTGTAGTCCTTTATTCGTTTCTGTTCCGCGCTCATGACTCATGACTCTTGTCTCAGGCCTTGTTGGGCTTCGGGGGTCTCTGCTGCTCGCTGGGCTTGAAGGCCGTCAATTTGTCCTCAATTTCTGTAAAGGGGGGGGGGGGGGGGAGTCACATGCAATTTATATGCCATTCATGTAGAAGTCATATATGGGGGTGACAAAAAAAGGGTCATGTAAAACAACACCGCTAACGCTGCAAATGCGGATAATGCCGCTAACTGCGCTAACGCCGCTCGCGTATGTTACCCTTAATTTTTCCCGTGAGGTCCGCCCGCCTGTTCTCCACATTTTTTACGCTCTCGTCCCGCTTGGTCTCGTAAAAGTCCTTCTTCTGTACCAACTTGGCTATGCAAGAATCGACCTCGTCAAAACTGACGGGGGGATTTATACCCGCGGTGACAAAGTAGCAGAGGATGTTCATATCCAATTTGAAAATTTTTTGCTTGTCCTTTTTGCCTTTGTTTTTTTTTGCCTCATTTTTGCCTTTCTCCTGTACCTCCTCCGCTTTCTCTTTCTGTTCGTTGTTCTCCGCACCATTCACATCTCCATTGGCCTGCTTTTCAGCGGCGTTACTTTGTTGCTTCGGCGCGGAGTTATGTTGCTGCTTCTTCGCCGCGGCGTTATTTTGCTGCTTCTTCGCTTCCTCCAATTTTGTCTCTTCTTGTATTTTCCTCAAATACACAAGCATGTTTTCAATGAGGGCTAGCTCTTCCCTGTAGGGCAGCAGGTCTATGTCTTCAAGTTCCTTCTCTAGCGACAGTTTTTCCACTTCTAGATTCTTCCTTTCCCTGTCTTCCTTCAACTTTTCCTGCTTGGCTTGAAGTAAATTCATTTTGTAACTTCTATACTGCTGCCTCTTCTCGTCCATCTCCACTGTTAAATTTCTTCTTTCTATAAAATAGCTGTTCATTTTTTTAGAATAGCTATCTCTTAAATTATTGAGTTCATTTAATTTGTTATTTTTTTCCTGGTAGCTATTTTGCAAGTCCTTCAATTTATTTCTTTCATTCTTCTTTTCATTTCTCAGTTTATTAATTTGTTCTCGAATAGAATCCATGCGACTTTTAAGTGGCACAATGGTTTCATCATCGTATTTGCTAGCTTCATTTTCCATTTTGCTATACGAAGACAGCAGTGGTTTATTTTTGTTCAATGCTTGTATTTGATTAATGAGTAACTTTTCTTCCTTAATGGAAATGGTGGAGGTCATGAGCTTATTTTCAATTTCTTTAATTTTTTTTTCTATATCTTCTTCATTGTGGAACCCTATTTGCTTCTTCATATTCTGTGCATTCACTTTCAGTTCCTTTTTATGCTTTTGCTTTTTATCCATTTCTTCTAATATTTTTCTCCTTTCATTTTCGAGCTTATCTATCTCCTGCTGTACTCCATCGATCCTTGTCACTATGTCCTTTTTCTTTTTATTGAATTCCTCCTTACCCTTGTTCGCCACTTTTATCTCCTTTTGCAAATTTTCCTGCAGGGGGGGGGGGGGGATAGAAGTGGCCGCGTCAAAAGTGTGTGTTGCCCGTTATGTGGTCATGTGCCGGTCGCCGCGTTAGCACATTCACGCCCAGCTAATTACACATATACATACACATATATATATATATATATATATATACTGAGAACGGCCCGCGGAGGCACTTACAATTTTCTTCTTCACTTGATCAATCGACTCCGAAATGCTACTCAGCTTCTCATTATACGCGTCGAAGTCTGGCTTCTCCACCTTTATCTTTTCAGCCTCCGTCATATTGTGGCGTTTAAAAATGAAAAAAAAAAAGTGAACAGGGGGGGGGGACACAATTCAGAGCGATCAACGCTGGGGAGGGGGTGTGGGTGTGGGCGTGGGGGCCTTCTCTTGAGAATGGCTAGTCAGTGATGTAAAAGTTGCTAAGGCATGTGCTCATATATATGTATTATGCGAATGTACTCCTAGTACTATTGGGAGATCGACGGTATCGCTTGGCTGCATAAGGTGAATGCAAAGTGGTGGTGATAGGATGGTCATAAAACAAACTGGGGCGAATGCGTGAGCGTGCACGTGCGCGCGTTTCCCCCCAGGGGTCACATGAAGTATAAAAGTAGATGAAGCGCAAGAACACTCACAAGTACATGCTACAATTTTTTTTTTTCTTTTCCTTTTCTTTGCTCCTATATTACTTTAATATAAGTTCAAAAAAAAAAGAAGCCAAACATACACTAGCCATTTGCAAGTACTCGAAAGGTATTAACACGAAGGCGAGCATGTGGTTTATTATGCGCCGGGAGGATATTTATGTATAATACCTGCAGGCGTATTATATATATAGGGGGAAGTGTCCGCGTCAGCAGTCCATTCGAGGGGTATAATATAACATACGTCTGTGCGCAGAAATGTATTCTTTTGTGCGCCTGTACAAAGTTATATTATTCACGCTTTTGTTACTTGTATTCGGCACAGCATCTGTAACACGTTTTGCTTTTCACATATTGTCGTAAGGAGCATTCAGGCGAGTCGTACAGGTGAAGCCGTGGAAAATGTTCGAAAAAATATATACATATATATATATATATATACATATACATACATACATATAGCGAAGTGAAAGAAGTAAAATAAGAAAAAAAAGAAACGGAAGCAAAAAAAAAAAAATATATATATATATATATATAAATAAAAATAACATTAGAGAGGCGTCGGGGGCGGGGGGACAAACGAGCGATCGATATAATAATATGCTTGTACTGCGCTACGCTGTAGTACCTTATGGATTGTACTTAACCCACGCAGCAATTTAAAAACGCAAGAAAAGCTAAATTTGTACCAAAAACAGGAACAATAAGAATAAGAATAGGGGAAAAAAAAAAAAAAAAAAAAAAAGCAGTCCATATGAACTTATATGTATACTTATATTGCATCGTTTTTACCTGTACACGTGCAGGTGAAAAATTTACGCCGGGCAAGTTTACATAATGCAAGAGAATGGTTGCTCCTGGGAAAAGCGCCATTCACATGACCGTATACGTATGAAGGCGTACATAATGAGTGGCCTACGCATTTGCACAAGCACTATATACGTATGTACTCTACCTACGCACTTGTAGCGACTTATGGAGGATGCAAAAGAGGTAGTTTGTGGTTGAACAGGTGTTTTTGCCCCTGGGGGGAATATATCATCAGACGGGTTGTGAAATAAAGGCATTCGCCACGCAAATGTGCGCCTGTTGCTATACAAAAAAAAAATATATATAAATATATATGTACAGACATGTGCCCAGTGGAGGTGCCGTGTACAGTGCCTGCCTACCCCCTCCACCTCCCATCATCGTGCACGTGTTGATGTATGTACACAGATTGGCAGCCAAATGGTAAATGAGGCCTGGAACGAACGCTACGCCGCACTATCAGCACAAATGCGACACATTAGGCTGCAAAGGACACCTCACTGGGGGGACCTAGCCTACACCTAGCATATACCTTTGGTGCATGTCCGCTTCGGCTATAATAATTCGATTACAGATAATTCTCCTCCACACCGCCGCTGTAAGGGGGGACCGAAAAATGTAACCTTTCCATGCGTTTTCCTCATTACGACATGCTACGCATTTGCTGCAACTAACCCGTTCGCTCTTACCGCTGTGTTAACTCCGATGTCCCTATTGGCGCGTCCACGTGTTGTTACGACCAGAACAGCGGCAAGTAGGTCGTTCCGCGGAAATGAACTCCCCAATTGCGTGGCTTCTAATTGAGGGGTTGAAAGAACAGACCAACATATGCCCCCAAGAAAGACGTTACCAGGTGCACACTCTCCATTATGTCTGAAATGATTGCCCATTTTGACGTTCCATCGTCTGTTAACACACGCTGTAATAAAAAATAGGACAAACGAGAAACCTTTTTTTGTGGCTTCCATTCCGGGAAGTAACAAAATGGTCCGTATAGGTGTCGTCTCATTTTATTAAAAAAAAAAATTGAAGCTTTGGAAATGCTTATTCAAAAATTAAAGTTTTCCAAAAAAAAAAAAAAAA
>NW_012192601.1:0-53834 GCF_000956335.1 Plasmodium fragile | reverse complement strand
AAAAATTAAAGTTTTCCAAAAAAAAAAAAAAAAAAAAAAAAAAAAAAAAAAAAAAATAAATAAATAAATATGTGTGCAGAAAAGGGGACACGAAATGATACATAGGTAGTAATCACCACGTGGGGTAGCGGCACAAGCGTCCATGTGGTACAAACGCAAAAACAAACAAATCAACCGGAAATCACACAATGGACACGATGCCGCGGAGTGACAAAAGGGGAGCTCGGCAGCTCTTCCTCTTCCACCGCTCATCCCCCCAAAAATAGCTGCCATAAATGCAAGCCAAATTTGGTATCCCCTTCAGCGCACAAAAAAAAAAGAAAAAAAAAATTAAACATGCGTGTTGTAGGTGCGCATATAGCTACATGAGCTGCGGCATTTCCCATGCGAGTTTTCTCCATCCCTATTTGTTCTTCATAAGATAAATTTCAAATATTTTGTTCAGGTAGTTGTTCAAGTGCTTGATGCTGGACACGACTGAGATTTGGCACCTACGGGAGGACAAAAAAAAAAAAAAAAATCAAAAATGTGCTGTCTGTTTGCCTGCACGTGTTCATATTTATTTGGACGAGCACAACGGTGGATCTGCACGCATGGCGCAGAGTGCTCGTGGATCCGCTCCACATTACCCTTTCATGTCGTGCCGAATCTTCACGAGAATTAAAATTTTGTTTTCGCTGTCCGATACGGGAAAGTGTATGTAGCCGGAGGCGCAAATAAGCGAGCCGATCTGCAGGGGTGGGGGAAAAAAAAGTGACGCGGTCATGTAACTCAGCGATGGTGATACGGCGATGGTGACGCGGTGTGCACACGTAGCTGTGCCATCCTGTAAGTGTAGCGCCCCGCACTAGATATGGCGCCATTTTCCACCCTCTCGAATTACCTTCAAAATGTAAAAGTTAAACGCGTTGATCAGATAGTTGAAAAAATATTTTTTGGAAAATTTGGGGACGCCCATTACGATGTCCTCGTTGTGCACCTGCGTGAGGGCCTTCCAGTAAATCTTGAAGGTCGACTCGTTCATTTTATTTTCCTTGATGAAGCGCGTGATGAGGATGGGCAGCTTGGACGACACACTCGCGTTCTGCAAAAAGGTGGTGGGCAAACACACATATTAATCGTGCTGGGCATGCAATAATTAACCATGTTGGGGCGTCACACCGGTGAGCTTCGCTCAGGTGAACGTCGTCCTCGTGGAGCGCGCCACTTACCGTCGAGTTCGGGGTCATGACGTTGAAGTATATACTGGGGATGTTGTAAAAAATATCTGAAATAGTAATTATAATTTTATACACGTATACCCCATCCGGGTCTATTTTCTCGTTCATCACAATTTTGGCTTCCTTTATGTTCATATGCTCGCAATCCTCAATGCGGATGCTGCGGGAGGGTAAAAACAGGCGACGTGGTGTAGCAGCATGGTGTAATGAAGTGGAGTAGGCATGAACTGCGGCATGGCACCACCAGCATCGTCTTTACGTAAGACGGTTCACAACAGGAATAGGGATGTGCTTTGCCCCCAGAGGAGGGCACCTACCTCGCTAGGTTCACCATTGCCTTGGATATATTTTTCACGTAAAAGGTGAGCATGGCCTTGTTCTCCTGGTACTTTTGTTTTATTAGAATAGATAAAACGGTGTTCTTAAAAAAGAGGGACTTGTCTAGGAGGCAGGCATTGAACCACAGGTCGTTAATGTTGTTTGCCTTCTGCAAGGCGAGTGACTTAAAGAGCTTCGCATTATCATCTGTATGCTCCTCACTTGAGTTTTTTGTTTTGTGTGTGGAAAAGGTGGAAGACGATTTTTTTGAATTTCCAGATGATGCTACTGACCCGTTGCTCTGCTTCCTTCTCACTTTAACGTTATAACTTCCATCAGAGGAGGTGGAAGAAGAGCCCTTATTATGGCTGTAGTCACTGGCACTGTTATCGTCCTTGTAGTTTTGCTCGTGTCTGCTACCCGACTTGCCTCTCTCCTGATGTTTGTCAAATGTAAGTGAGCTATCCTTTTCGTTGAAGTCGATCACGGCGTGCCTGCAACGCGGTGGTGGTGGGGGAAAAAAAAAAAAAAAGTGCCATTAAAACACATGTACAGGGATTCGTGTCATGGGTGGGGTGGGGGACAATATAATTTGCACAACAACGGGTAATGTATTAGAACGTGGCTAGCCACACGAAAAAACTCACTTGTTCTTCTCCAGCAGCCGCTTGATGAGGAAATTTTCGTGGACCTTCTTGGTTTGGTAAAGCGGCATCCCCTTGAGTAGATGGTTGAGCACACTCGTGTTGTTCAAGTTACAAAGGTTGAGGAATTCACAGGCTCTGGTCTGAAGTTCCAAGTCCGTGTGATTGATACAGTTGGTGAGAATTTTCTTCACCGGTCCCATGAGCTTGCTGTCGTAGAACACCATCTTCATGATGGCCATAAGAATCACACACTTGGTGTTAGAGGACCCCAGAGTAAAATACGTTTCCAATACCTTCAACTGATTACTCATAGGTATTTTGTCCTTAATGAGATGACCAAAGGAGCCGATAATGTAAGAGCACAGATGGATCAGCAACTCTATTTTTGTATATCGATCCGATAAATATTTATAACACTTCATAGCAGCGTAGGTCTGTACCTTGTGTTCCTCTTTCCCTTTACTGTTTTCAGATGAAACACTATCCTTCTTTGCAGACTTGAGCGTTTTACCCCCTAAGTCTCCCTTCTCACGACTATCTCCTTTATCCATTTTGTCTCCTCCTTTGTCCTGTTTGTCTACCACCTTGCCGATTTTATTATTATTATCTCCTGCCTTGCCCCCTTTATCCCCTTCAACGAAGCCAGTAACTATTTGCACTAAGCGAAACCACACCTCAGGGAAAATGGACTTATATGTAATTTCAATCATTTTAAATATCACGTCAATATACCAGGACAAATCTGGTGAGCAGTTTTCCGCCAGGATGGAAATTTTTATAATGACCTCATTTTGTATGTACGGGTCAATATAGGGCAAGTGGTGTAAAAAGACATTAATGAGGAGCTTCCAATTCGAATTATTACACATATTAAATAAGATATTAAATGTTTGTAATTTAATGGTTATATCATCGTTGTTGAGGAGGTTGATCAGATGCATGATGTGATTCTCGAGCATGCTATATATTTTCACATTCATTTTTAATTTAGCTAAGCTGTTAAGAATAACATAATTGATATTAGACTTCTTCGAGTCGAATGAATTTGTGATGAGGCATAAAATGATGTCTCTGTTCCTGTCTTCAATTTTATTACACAAGAAATTATACACATTACAGCATTCGTAAATAATTGCATATTCTATGTACGTGGTGCTTTTTTCATTTCTCACATCATCCTTGGTCTTTTTTGTGCCCATGTAAAAGCTGTTTTTTGTGAAGCTTTTTCTAAAGATGTTTCTTCTGTCGACGTTTCCGCCTCCACCTCCGTCAGCAGGCGCCCCTCCATCCGCTACACCAGCTGCTGCATTACCCGTAACACTGTGGCCATGGGAGAGGTGATGTGTGTGAGAGCGTCCATTTTTATTTTTCGCCGTTTCGAAGCCAATTTTTCCCTGCAACTTCTTAAACGGCTTGGTAACTATCTTGTATAAAATATCGTTTATATTGTTAATGGTGTTCTGCGATAAGGCATGTAAGTCGTATAGCTGAAGCATTTGTAAACACTTTATTAACAAGAAGGGGTACCTAAAGTGGCTGTAGTAAAACCCTTCATCAATTGTTAAATTTTCATCTAATACGAGGTATAACATGTTCAGGATGAAGTGAATATATTTGTTAACATATTTTTTTATTTCAGGAAAATTTATTTCTTCCAGATTCAAATTACATTCAGAATCGACTTCCATGATTTTGTCTACCTTCTTCAAATCGTTATAAAGGAAACTCTGTTCATTTGAAAGAGAGGAGCTGTTGTGTTTGTAATATCTTTTCCTCTTCACCTCGTCTTTTATATTCAACGAGATTACTTTCTTGTTACCAATGCTGCTAGCGTTGTTGGAGTCTACTTTGAGGTCTTCCCGCTTGATGGAGTGTTCCTCTCTTCGGTTCCCTCCTCCCCCGTCATCATCCTCTTCATCCTCGTCCTCCTCCTGCTCCTCATCGCCGCTGTCCTCTTCGTCTTCCTCCTGGTCGTCGTCTTCGTCCTCCTCACCGCCGCTATCATCCTCCTCCGCGTCGTCGTCGACCCCCCCATGGTGGTCCTTCCCTTCCCCGTATTTTTTTGTTTTTTTCTTCTTCTTCTTCTTTTTCTTTTTCTCCTTTCCGTCCTGCTTCTTCCGGTATTCCTCCATGGCCTCATACTTTTGAAACACCAAAATGATTACATAAATCAAATTGAGATAAGCAAAAACGTTAAACATATTTACTTCATTAAGATTTTGTTCGAGAAATTTAAATATTTCAAACTCCGTTTTGCTCTTAAGTAATAGGTCGTGTCTCTTTTTATAAATATTTGCTAGACACAGGAAGGCCTTCTTCCTGATGTTAGGCTTGTAAATATAATTTGAGGTCACTATGTGAAGTATGTCTTCATACATATTTTCAATCAGGAGGTCATTAATTTTTTGGCTAGCCAAATGGAGGGCCAGGAAGTTTACCTTTTCATCGTTACTCTTCAGGTCTAACTTGATAGTACTAATCATCATGTGAAGCATTTCACTATTTTCATTCACTAGCAGGGAGAGAGCTGTGTACCCACAGTACTTGTCGCTGAAGTTGGTGCTACTCATTAACTTTATAATGTCCAGGTAGGACAAGGAAATTCCATACCCCAATATGTGACAATATATGAGTTTCCATATGTATTTTTTTCTTTTATAATTACTTATATTTTTTTCATTGAACTTTTTTTTTATTTTAATTATTTCCTGCAACACCGTTTTCTCCTCGTCCTCCAGGCACTTGCAGTTCCGGATCTCGTCGATGAAGCAGTACAGCCCCTTGATGCTGTGTTTCATCATTTTGGCAGGCAGGCTGTGGAACATATATAAACAGGAGTTGGTGAGAGGGGAAGGGGCCCCTACGGTCGTCACGTGGAGGCCCTCGCAACGTGCCCACTGCGAAATCGCCGCAGAGAGAGAGAGAGAGACAGGGGCAGGCGCGGAAAAAGCTTCATTTACCCCCCAGTCGCCACCTTTTTGCGCCCACAGAAAGTGCGAGGGGAGAAGAAGCAAAATGAAAAAAAAAAATTAAACGCACAAAAAAGAAAAAAAAACATCACAACAAAAAAAAAAGAGATAGCCCTTATTATGGGGTAACTAATTTTTAATCTGATACCTTTTGTATCTTTGACTAAACCCCCACTTGCTGCTTCTTTATTGAAAATGTAAAAAAAAAAAAAAAAAAAAAAAAAAAAAAAAGCCGAGTGGCCCTTCTCCCTTTTCCATTCTTCAGGCAATCCAGCGCATCGCCAAGGGAGAAAACTTGCGTAAAGGAGTTGGGGGGAAACCCACGGTGCACGCGGTGGAGAAAAGCCGGGAAAACTACTGAAAAAGAAAAAAAATCGTGGCGGTCGTGCTTGCCATAACAGTTATTGCGTTCGCCCTGGGCGTTGGTACATACGTTGTACTTGAGATCGGTGCAAGGACAGGGAACGGGTTTTATATAATCATCCTTTATGCGCGTTAACAACCCTTGGCGCGTCCCTCACGGTGGCAACAATATACGAGACGGTAAAAAAAATGGCCAAGCAGTAAATTGCAACTCGCTGAAAATGCAACGCATGAATTTGTCAGACGTTCGTAGCTTGTTGGACCAACTCTCCTGTTAACATTTTTTTTTTTTTTTTTTTTAAATGACGCAGCGACTTGGGTTGGGGACTGCTCTCACCCGCGGGTTAAAAAAAAAAAAAGGCAAAGGGGGGCATGCCAACAACTATGTTATAATATACGCAAAAAAAAAACAGACGCGTTATTTTTTTTTTCCTCTCCAGGGGATAAACTGACGGAAGCATAACGAAAAATGGCTTTTCCATATGCAGTTTCCCCCCAAAATGGTGTATAATATGTAAGGTGAGAAGAAAACGAAACAGATGAGGAGGGTGTCCACTCTTTATTATGAGGAGCTCAAAAAAGGGGTTCCCTATAATTTTTTACTGACGGCGGGGTGTTGCAAATATGTAAAAAAGTTTTGCTTGCTTGTCCTAACTTTTATATGAACGAATTTTTTTCACATTCCCCCCCTTTTGGCGTGAAGCATAAGCCGCTGTTCATAGCCCTCCATCACGTTGGCTAAATTATGTGACTGTTTCTCGTCTTATCAACCTGAATACACTCCGTTCAGTAATCACATCCCACAAATAAAATTATTCACTACAACATCTGCCTGCCCTACAAGGGCTACAGGGATGATGGAGCCAAAAGACGAGCAGTGTCATCCAGTAAAGAAGCGTTCATTTTTTTTTTTTTTTTTTGTCCCTCCGCAAAGGTTGTGCTCTAAATCGGGTGGACACACACTCGGGGCGAGTTCCTTTTCCCAAATGAGCAGATCGAATGGGTGCTTTGTACGAATGACCAGGAGAGTCACCATTTTCATTTGTTCTCACTTGGTTGTGTGGGCTGAGACGTGCGCTTAGGCCAAGTACTGCCACAAGGGGGGGGGCGCACTCTGCTAAAATGAGAATGGCGGGGAAGAAAATTCCACGTACCTCCCGCGGGTGCTACGAAATTAGGTTGGCATACAAAATAGTTAACCCGTAGAAACCGATGCGTGTGTAAATGTATGTACAAGCATACAGCACACCGTGGTGAGGTCATTTTATCCTAACCGTGGGGATGCAAAATGTTTAAAGGGTAACACCTTAGCACAAACGACCTTCTACACCATGAGGTTGGTAAACGAGTTGAGGGGATCCATGCACAACTCCCACCTAAGCAACGTCCCTCCAACTGCCGCCTACTACAATATACATCTAAATGGAGAAAAAAAAAAAAAAACAAAACAAAAATGCACAAAAGGGGGAAAATGCCACATTTCATGCAGGCACATACACAGATGACCTTGGTGGAAAAAAAAAAAAAAAAAGAAATCTTCGAAAAAAGTCGTAGCCACGCATAAAACTTAACTGCGTGTGAAGTAGCACAAAATATACTCACAAATGTGAATCTCTAAAGAATTGTCAACCCGTGAAGGTGCGGCTTCACAAAAATATGCTGCACGGGGTAAGCAGCGGAAAAAAGGAGGAGGTCCGAAAAGGTAGAAAAAAAATGGGCACGGAAAAAACAGGTAAAAAAAAAATATATATATATATATAAAAAAAATGAACAAAATAATATAAATAGTAAAAAAAAAAAAAAAACAATCGAGTGAGAATGAGAAAAACTCAAACAAACAAAAACTAGTATAGATATAGAGGACTCCCCTACATGTTGTTGCTCATCGCCACGTCGACAAATATAACGTGCGATAGTGTAGCCCTCCTTTTTTTGTGTATACACTACCACGTTGCATACCCCTGAAAGAGTCACCCATTTTTAATTACCCAATTGATTCGCTGCTATGTGAGCGCACAGGAAAAAAAAAAAAAAAAAAAAAAAAAAAAGTGAGGAGGAGTAGCAGACTTGACCATCAGTGTGGCACACCCCAAGGACCCCACTGGGCAAAAACATGCACAAGGGAAGGAGTTTTCATACGCGTGTAAAACTGAACACAGAGAGAGGTAGGCTACCCCTTGCGACAAACAATTACACACTTGTATAATTATGGAGATTGCGGGTATTGGACTTTTGCAGAAATGGCGAAGAGAAAGAGAAGAGCAGCAGCACGTGGGACAATGTTGTAAGTACCCCTTCATGGACGCCCTGAAAAAAGGGAATGCAATTTTGTGGAGGAGGATGAGGAGGAGGGGGATGGGGGTGCCTAGCCTCATCACCCTATGTGAGGCAACATCAAATGAGTTACCCAAAGAAGGACAAAAAAGTACCTTAACAGAGAATGTTGGAGAGGGGAAGAAAAATAAAATGAATGATGACGATACAAATGCGATGAAGGAGCAACAAGCCAACTCTTCCTTCGCAAATACATTTGATTCACCAAATGCTTTACTATTTGAAAACCTAAACAAGGAATACAAGTTTATAACTACGCAAGACAATTTCGATGGGTTCAGATTTGAAGTAGATAAAACAGTGAACAAATACTTACAGTCCACACACACACTTTTCCTTGGAACTACACTAAGGGATGTCGGGTACTTGTATCAATTCGGGGCAAATTTCACAAACAGTGATAATAGCTTGCTAATGATTAGCAGAATAAATATTGATGGCAGTGTGAATGGTAGATTTTGTAAAAGAATAAACAACCACATTGACTGCAAACTCAATTTTAACACTTATGCAAAAAGCGATACCAGGAATATGTACGAAATGGGTATAGAGGTTAATAAGCCTATATACACTTACAATGTGAAGACCATATGGCAGGGCACGTGGATCTTCAACGCGTCGTATACCCAAATGTTGAGTAAAAAATTTCAAGCAGGGGTAGACCTAACCTACATAGCTTCCAATTGTGCTTCCATTGGATCCTTCGGACTTCGATACAACCACAAAAATAATGTTCTGACCATGCAGGTGGTGAGACAACCAAATTTTAAATCGCCTGAATTTATGCTTAACCAGACACACTTATATAAAATTCAGTACGCCAAAAAAGTGTCCGATCGGTTATCCTTGGGGACAGAACTTGAGGTCACTCCGCAGACCAAGGAATCGGCCATGCGTCTGGGGTGGGACTACTCCTTCCGTCATGCGAAGGTGCAGGGAAGTATTGACACGAGTGGAAAAATTGCCGTCTTCACACAGGACTACTCAGGCTTTGGGGTTAGCGGGTACATAGATTACCCGAACAATGAGTACAAGTTTGGCTTCATGATGCACATAGCCCCTGCGCAGGAGCAGCCCGTGCAACCCACACCGTAGCAGGGGGAGTGGATTAACAAGGCGAAATTGTACATGGGCGAAGTTGGGTGAACAAGCGGCCCCTCCTTTTCCCGAACATTACGGGACGCACCCCGTCACTTCTGAACACCCCATTTGAACACGCGGGCACATACTTTTTTAAAATATGCATAATGCACAACTCTGTGCGATCGTTCGTGCGCACATGCGGCGCCAGTTTCCCTTTTTAAAGTTTATAAGTTTCCCCTCCCCCCCCTTTTTTTTGCGCTTTCAATTTTGGTCTCGGTGTTCACACTAAGTGAAATTGTGTGTGAAATTAACACCATTTTTGTACCAATTTATGCCAATTGTTTATACTCCCCATAAATAGCCATTTTGGCGAAAAAAAAAAAAAGTACACCTAAATTTATGAACAAGTCATATTTTTTTTTTTTTTTTTTTTAACCGTTGTTTGAAAAATATTATGACCAAGTCAGCATGAAATATAAAAAATGAAAAAAAAAAAAAAAAAAGACAACAAAGTAGAGCAAACTAGGTAGGGAAAGCTACGCAAAAATGCTGTAATGTGTCCATTTAGACACTAATATAGGGAGGAGCGAGCGCGGAAAGAAATCGCAACGGATGGAACAGTTCATCCATGATGTGCGTCCCCTTTTTTGCAAAGTTTCGCTTCCTTTCACCCAAGGGGGCACCAAAAAAAAAAAAAAAACACACACACACACGAGTTATACAAATGAGTACAGGATGACAAACACGCCTCGGGGGTGAGGTAGGGAGTAACAAAAGCTCCCCGTGGGCACCATCCCAAGGGTTGGAGACAATTCTCCCCTTCTTCTTACTTCCAACAAATAGTAAGAATCTTGCGATTGGCCTAATTTTCCACCTTGAACTTCCCGTAGTCGAAGTCGCCCGAGTGCATCCTATCCGTGATGCCACACAACACGCTGGACATGTCTTCGAAAAATTTGCTCTCCTGTGGAACACCCATGGAGAGGATTATGTGCACCACGGCTGACACAATCAAGTTATGTAATTTGCTGGAATAATCATAATTCGTGAGGACAAAATTGTAAAATATTTTTTTAACAAAATCGTGCAGGGCGTCGTCACTCAGCAAAGAGAGGATACCCCTTACACTTTTTAATATCTTTAAACACCTCATTAGGACGATGTTTTTTTTTTTTTGGCTACTTATATTTTTATAGCCCTCGAAAAATGTAAACACGCAATTGTTTATCTTCTCCTTCACCATGTCGGTAACCTGTGTCCGGTCCTCATTGTAGAGGAGGTACTCCGCCAGGATTACGCACAAATTGTAGCTTTGCTTCAAGGATAGGGGGTTCCATGCCTCCACTAATTCGTGCACCTTATTGTTAAAAATTTGGTCGTACACTTTTTTCAGGACTTCCTTTTCGTCTTCCACTTGGTAAATATACATGAGCTCGTCCATAAATTTGTACCACTGGAATGTTTTTACGCTGGGGTTGTTGTGGAAGTGGTTCTTCGGGGGCTTGTATTTTTTTTTTGTTTTCTCCAAGGGGGTTTTGTCCGCGGTTGGGGATTTTTCCCCCATTGGCGATTTGTACGCGATCGGCGATTTTTCCCCCATTGGCGATTTGTACGCGATCGGCGATTTTTCCCCCATTGGCGATTTGTACGCGATCGGCGATTTTTCCCCCATTGGCGACTTTTCCAAGAGTGACGATATTTCCCCCTGGGCGGCGCTCGAACTTGTGAAAGAAAAGGCGTCCTCCGATTCCGACGAGTGCGTGCTGTGCTCGATCTCGTTTTCTGTCGATGGGTCTTTTCGGAAGCCATCCACAGAGGAAGCTGCTTCGTCCACCTCGTAAGACGAATTGGCGGTGTCATCTGCAAATGTCCAATTCCGCCCAGGCGACAGGACCTGTTTCTTCCTCCGCAGGATATTATGTGCATTGGCGAATGCGTCATTTCTATACAGCTGCACAAACTTGTCATGCATCTGCTCCGATTGGCTCCCCATAATTTGCTCTTCGATCAGGGCCAGCAACTTCCTTTTTTTGTTTCTGGTCTGAGTGAATTGGTATAGGGGATCCCAAAAGAGCAATTCATATTTTATAAAAAAAAAAAAAATAGGATCGAATAGGGACTTGCAATTGTGTGTTAGGTAAAAATCTTCGTTGTGTAATTTGAGGAGATAAAAATATGTTATAGCATTTTTAAAGTTTAAAAAATAAGAGTGGACATCCTTGAAGATGTTCCCGATGGCTACGAGGTACCTCCTCTTCAATGCTTTGATCTTGCACGTTTGGAAGTATTTTTGTTTGTCTTCCTTCCGCTTCTGCTCCCTTCTCTCTACATGTTCCTGGTCATTCTTCATTACATCGCTTGTAGCCTCTCCCGAATCGGAGGACGAAGAATCAGTAGAGTAGTTGCTGGAGTAGCCGTCGAACATGTAGTGCACACGCATGTCGTTGAACCTATTGGGGTGGTTGACCTCATTGATAAGGTGCTCGATAAAGGGTGCAGATCCGTGCACGTAGTGGCAGTTGGGGACAACTCCATCCGATACTAACTCTTTAACCAACCCGTTTTTGTCCTCCTCTTTCTTCCGTTTGTAATATTTCGAGTTATAAATATAATCCTTGGTGAACAGAAGTTTGTAATTTTCGTAGTACTCCCTGTACAGGTATAACTTGAGATTTTGGTATACGATAAAAAAAGTGACATCCATCTCGAAGGACTCTGCTAGTGCATTGTCTAACAGATTACTTTTCGCGTTAATAAATTTCATCACATGATAAAAAAATCTGAAGAAGCTTGCACAGGTGACAAGTTCTTTTGTCCTCTTCCTTTTAATCTCCTCCAATTCCATGTACTTTTTTTTATAATTTTTTTCCAAACTTTTCACTTGTCCTGATTCATCCTTTAAAAACTTGTACTCCTCAAACAGGTCCAGGATGTATTCGTACATTTCCACAAGTTGTGTATTACACACACCATATTTTTTAAAAGTTCTTTTTATTTCACTAAAGAGAATTTCATTTTCGTGTTGATAAGCACGGTCGTTGCTTTGCGCATTGTTTCGCCAGTCCTCTTCATCCATGTAGTTGTCGTGGTTAAGACGTTTTTCCATTTTTAAAAAATTCACATTTCTTCCCTTCTCCCTCTCCTCCTCTTCACCATTTTGCTCCCTCTTCTGCTGCTCATTTAACTTTTTCCCCTCTGTGTCATTTGCGGTGGGAACATCATGACGGGGCACCGGAAAACGATCGCCATGCAAAGAATGCTTTTTCAAATTTAACTCTGCTTGATCGTCACTCTGTTTGGACCTCTCATCGAACAAGGGATCTGTTGTGCCACCCTCATCGGGGGGGGTGAAAATCCCCTGCTGCTGCAAACCCCTCTTCTCCCTTCTTAACTGCGAAATGATTTTTGTGTCTACAATTTTGTTAATCATTTCATCCTCCTGCATTTGTTTTATATACTCCCTTGTGGAGCTACCAATTTGGTGGGGATGTCCCCGCTCAGTCGTTTCTCCCCCCCCTACCACACCATAAAACATGTTCACCTCCTCACTTTTGTTTTTTTTTATTATAAGTCTGTTTTTCATTTCGCTCAACGATTCGTAATTGTATATGTCGTCCACGTCCAGGTCGTCTTCGCCGGGGAGGTCCTCTTCCCTCGGTGAGTCGTCCCCCTCCCACATTGCTGCCATTTTGTTCTTTCCGCCCAACTGCTGTGCAGTCATCCCCAGGGAAAAATCAATACCAGCAGGATCCCCTCCCTCATGGTCTTCCTCCAGTAGGTAGCTATACCTATCACTGAGTTTTTTTTTTTTTCGTAAAATTTGTTTCTTCAACTTTATCCTTTCGATGAGTTTTTTTTCCTCCTCGTCTTGGTAATCCTCTTCATCTTCCTTTCCACCTGCTTCCCCTCTGTGGACAGCCACATGTGGGTACCTCTCACCGGTGTCGTGAGCCTCCACGTGGTCTTCCTCCCTTGCATAACGTTCCCTTTTGTTGTACGAATATTTATTTTCGTTTGGGTCTCCACCGAGGCTGTTCATGTCGACAGGGTTATCTTCATAGCGCTCCTCATCAGGGTCATACACGAAAACGTTTTTTTCCATCGGTGCAGTTTCATTCCTCTGTGTAGAAGTGTATGTTCGTATGTTTGTTTGCCCCTCTTCGAAATTTGAAAGATTATTTCCCTCCTCATCATGCAGTAACTGTTGCTGTCCTGTCCGATTGACCCCCCCTTGGTGTAGATCCACCCCATACCTTCGAAGGAAAAAATCTCGTTCAGAAACGCCCCCTGGGAGTGGTTCCCTTAATTCCGCGTCACTGTCGACGGGGTTGTCCTTTACGTCCTTGGCTGCCTGCACCATGTCGGGTGAATCCCCCATGTGAATGGATGCGTTTTGAATGGACCCGCTCTGAATGCCCCTCTTTACATTCTTCCTCTTCCGAATGGCCACATAACAATCGTTTTCCTCGTCACTGTAGATGTGGAAGCTCGTGTTCATCTTATTAACTTTCCTCGTCTCTTCATTTTTCTTCATCTCCCTTCTGCTACCTTTTCCCTTCTTGGTGGTTGCCTCTTGCGTGTGCGTCGAGGCCGACTGAAACTGTGAGTGGGGTAGCAAAGGGTGTAGAGACGTGCGCTCGTCCGATCCCTTCCTCTTCTCCACCTGGTGATGATTACTTTCTTCTTCTTCCTCCTCAGAGCCTTTCCCATTGGTGCAGTACCCATTTGAATCGCTTTCCATTTGGGGGACCCTCCTCCCATATACTTCCTCCTCATGTTTTTCCTCATCCGGTGGCTCCCTTACGTGCATGTCGTCTTCTTGGGTTGCAGATCCCCCTTCGGGGACGGGTGGTACTACAACCTCACCCTGAGCAACGCATACTTCGCTTATTCTCCTCCCCACTGTGGTTTCCTCCTGAGTAGAATTTTCCTTTCCCTCATCATTGGGCGGCCCATTCAAATTGGAGGCGTCATCCCCCGTGACCTTGCGAATGTTCCGCTTAACTACTTTTCTCTTGGAGAACATGATGAAGGAGAGAGGAGGGTTGTAGTTGCGTTGCAGTTTGCGCTGTCGTTTGCGTTGTAGCTTGCGTTGTAGCTTGCGTTGGAGGGTGTAGGGTCTCCTCCCTTCGCTGATCTGTTACCCTAAATGACCCCCTTTTTTTGGCATCCGTTCTGGGGGAGGGGTTCATCCCACTTCCACTAGCTCGATCCACCTCTACGCAGCAGTGGATGTCTTCTCAGTACACTGGTTCTAAATCAATTTGCAAAAAAAAAAAAAAAAAAAAGCTTCCCTTCCCCCCTGATTCGTCAGATTGAAGGCGCCGTTCTCCCCACCTCTGCACAATTTGCCCTACTTTTTAATGGCATACAAAATTGGAGAGGGAGAAGCTGTGGAGAGGTGCAGATTTGGTTACATTGTGATGTTCCCCAACTCGGGCATTTTTTTTTTTTCTTTTTTTTCGTGTAAGCAGCGTGGTGGTATGCAGCTCGCGCGGTATTCTCCCCCTTGGATTCTATTAATAGAGTAGCCTCTACCGTGGCTGTAATTTTTTTTTTTTTTTCCAAAATTAATCATTTGTTCTATTTTTGCCTGAACGGTTCATATATTTTTTTTTTTTTTTTTTTTTCCCTTTTCCCATTTATGAGTTCACAATCGGGGGGCAGCAAAAGGGGGTAGTCTCAATGAACATGTGCATAGTGAAGCCATACATTCGGGCTACTGCATCATTAGGAACAAAAAAAGGGGAGGCCTTAACACATCCTCCAAAACAAAAAAATCTCCATATAGTTAACACATTTTAAAAAAGAAAAAAAAAAATACTTCCTTTGTGCACCACCATGAGAGGGGGGAAGCCTCCGGGGACGAGTTTTATATTTAAAAAAAAAAAAAAAAGGGTCACATTTGAAAGGGAACAAAAAGACGCGTGGTCCTGGAGTTACCACTTTGCTCAGGATTGACGCGCGGGAAAGAGACGTTGACGTGAAGCGTATGGCAGGGAGTAAGAAGCAGTCGCCGCTGCGCTACGCTACACTACGCTCCGCTTGTCGTGGTGCGGCCTACAAATAATCGACGGGATATTCCCCCTGGTAGAGGAACTTCTTCACGGCAGTCTTGTCCACAGTGGCATTGAGGCGCTCACAAATTGTGTTCATGTCAAATTCTCCGTTTCCCAAGCAGGTGGTGGCCCCAGGGGAGGGGGTAATATTAAAAATAATATTTTTTCCCGAATCAATTTTTCCCTCTCCCAGGATAAGTTTCTTACTGACCTTATTTATGAGTTGTGGTCTGACTCCTCCATAGCCAACACAATATGAAAGATCTCGAGTGGTGAGGGAAGGAATGATTTTTCTCACGTCCTTCAAAAATAAATATTTGTTCAGAATAGGAATTTCAAAAAGGAAATTTCTACACACATATTTCAACATGGTGGGATCCTTGAAGAGATTAAAATATACATGGAAGAGACTAAAGTCAGGGTTCCATACTTTTAAAAAATCGAGTAAGGTGTTCATATTATCTCGTTCTAATAATGGTAGTGGCAGGGCAGTAGGACCAAAGCGAGTCTTCCCTTTTTCAATAATATCAGGGTCACCATGAACAGCTGCAAATGGAAGAGCTGGATTTTGTATAGTATAAACTTTTCCATTAAGAATATTACCTGAAAAGTAAAAACTTCCTGCCACCGGAAGACAACTGTACTCTAACCCGTAATTCATTTTTTGAGCAATCATGAGGGAGTGTCCACAAGCACACACAACGACAAATCTTGCTTTAACCATTCCTTTATTCGTATGTATTATGTATAATGATTCGTTTGCTTCTTCAATGTTTATCACTTCAGTATTAAGGTTGATGGAGATTTTCTTCGAGTCCACATTGTTCATTGTTCTAGCAGATTCAACAAAACTCCTAGAAAGCTTCTGGTAATCACAGGTCGTTAATTCTGGGGGCATGTATAAAGCTGCTAATGCTTCAGGTCGAAGTGTCTTTTCATTTTTTAAAGCCACTCGGGGCTCCACATTATATATTTCATTTTTATTATAGAGCTTCATAGATTTGAAGAGTTTATTAAATATGGGGTATCTTTGTTCTAAGAAATCACATTCCTTTTCCCCTACCCCGAGGACCATTTTTTGTGTCACACTTGCAATGTCCTCTCTCTTTTCTGCTGGCAAATGACACAAATAATTTCGTAACAGATCTGCATACCGCTTTATAAACTTTGCCTTTTCGAACGAATAATTTGTTTCTATATCGCCACAGTGTATTGTCTGGCTGTTATTCTTCCCATGCGAAGCCACCAGGGCGAAGTCGGTTCTCCTTTCTAAGATGGCTAGCTTTTTCAGGCTGGTAAATTTGGACAGGAGAAAGAGCAGGGCTGTTCCAGTCACGCCCCCCCCTATGACCACCGTGTCGTACACGTCTGCCGCCAGCTGCTCGCCGCTGCTCATGCGGCGCACCCCGCTCGCCCTGCCAACCGGGTCACTCTTGTTAACGCCGCTAATAGCGGCAACGCTGCTAATTGAGCGGACATGGTTAAGTGTGCCGACCGCGCTGCAGGGAGCCTCCGAGAACCGCCCCCTACTCCTGTACCTGCAGAACACGTTTTTCACTCGCAGCATTTTGCTCTCGCGTGACTTCCCTCAGGGCTCCGGGCGGACTCATTCGGTTCTTCCGAATGGGCAGGTAGGGGATCGCGATGAGGGTGTGGTGATACCTGGAGGCAACACGGGAGGAGAAAAAAGGGAAGAAGCAGCTCTGATGTCGACTCCCCGACTCGTCCCTCTCTTCTTCCTTCCCTCTGTTTTATTTACGTATCTCCGTGTCCCTGGCGTGTTTTTTTTTTTTTTTTATGGCTTCTTTTTGCGCAGCTCGGGTTGATGTTGCACGGGGTGGCCAATCTGTGCGTCAGATGTACATGGGAGGCAGATCTACGTGTAACACAAAGAGGATCCACATAATATATTCTGGCTTCACAAATTACATACAAAATTGTTAATGTGCAAGGGGACATATAAAGACTTCAAGATACTCCCTAACGTGATTTTGTGCGTGAACGAACTTCTATGTTGTGTTGACGCAGTTACAACAGGAGGGGTAGAAATAACAATGCGTGATGCTGCGACAGGGGGGGGTTACAAACGTTTGTCGCTAAACCCGCACGAATTCTTCTTTTCATATGTTAAAAAGGGGATCCAGTTGGGGTAGGCACAATCATTACCGCTTCCATGTAACACGCATATGTGTCACGAAGATACACTGAGGAAAAAGCAACTCTAGCTTTTTTTTTCATATGCGGCGTACAAGCTTGTGGAGAGAAGGAATGCACAAATGCATATCCTCTTGTTATTTCTTCACAAAAATTATGTGTTTGTGTTCATGAGGGGTTGAAAATAGGTGAACGCTTTGTTCCAAGCATCGCTCCCCCCTCGTAGGAACAAGTTTTTATGTTATCCGCCCGCACTGCGATGGTGATGATGTACAGCAGTCGAGGATCATATGAAGGCTAACGAGGATGCAATAACAAACAAATGAAATGATGGGGATGGGGATGGCGATGGGCCACTGTGTGATGGATGAGGATAATAATTAAAACGACCCGTTTGATGGCGTTTTTTTTTTTTTTTTTAATTTTTCCTCCTTCTTGCCCCTTTATTCTTCATAGCAACGAATTTACTCGCAAACTCATTTTATTATATATTTTTTTTTTTTTTTTTTTTTTTTTTTTACCTGGCCAAACTGAACGCACTAAAAATTGTGCGCACTGGAAGGTGAACTGGTGAAGGGTAGGGGATGGATGGCCCATTAGGCTTCCCCACCACCCGTTTGAAATTATCCCCGTATTTTTATATTTATAAATGGGTAATACTATAAGCGCATAGAATACAAAGGTCAGGTTCTGCGTGCTCGTATGTACATACATGGCTTAAGAGAGCCTATGCGCGGTGCACTGGGCTGTGTGTCTCGTAGCCGCGTTGTAAGCGACCGCTACCGCTGCTGCTGTAGTAGTAGTAGGAGGTACTTTGCAAGCCCCACTGAGCGCTACATTGCGCTACACAATACGGGGATATATATATGTCGACGCGTGCGTGTGTTCCTCTTTGCACGTTCCATTTGAGCCTCCCACAAAAAAAGGTTAAACAGGGAATGTCCTCGTATAATCCCGTTGGAAGAGCCACCTCGTCGAGAGAAAAATGACACACGCCTTTCGGTCAGACGCTTCAAAAAAAAAAATTGGGGTGCACCTGCGTTGTACCAACAAAACAGTTCCCACTGTACACCTGCATACAGTTGGAGGAGTTAACACAGGAAGAGAGAAAGGGTCCGCTTCCTCAACCACTAACACGTGTGTGTAAATTTTTTTTTTTTTTTTTTTTTTTTTTTGTAAAGTGCCAATGTGTACATCTACGCATGCACACCGATGCTGTGCTTTTATTTCCCCTCTTGCTAACAAATTTACTCTCCCCGGCGTAGGGGACGCATTTCATTTGTTCATAAAATAAAAAAAAAAAAAGAGGGGCGAGAAAAAACATCGATTACGTTTTCTACACTTTGTTATTCTTCCGTAAAATGTCGTTTCCAATTCTCCCATCTCATTTGCGGCACTGAGAAGGGAACTATACACACATGGCCAAGTGTTGGGGAAGGAATGGACAAGAAGCTGCATACGGACTCGACACAAGCGAGCAAAAAAAATGATGAGAGGGGAGGGGCGAATGGAAGCAAGGAGCTTGCAAAGCGGAAAGGGAAGAAGTAGCGACACGCACACAAATGTTTGTTCAATCGTGTAGTAGAGAATATACTTCCAATGCGGCCTTCCCACAACTGCGGTTCGACATTCTACACGAGCGTTGTGGGATCCAGGGGAAGAGCCAATAAGGCACTTTAAAATGAAATGGAAAAAACCGCTAGGAGGTAATTTCAGCGTGTGGCCAAGACGTAGAAGGGGTAAAAAAAAGGAAGCAATTCCCCAATTGGTTATGCAAAGTGGGGAATTTTATTCTTGTCACTTTTGTCCGGTTATGTGGACTCTTTTTTTTTCTTTTTTATCGTCGCGTTCGTTTGGGGAAGTGACCTCCGGGAGGCACTAAAACTGTGTAACCTCCTTGTATGTGAGTCCACTGTGTTCGTTGCGCCCACCCCCTACCCCCGATGGAGAGCCTAAGAATACTGGTACTGGGAGACGTGGGCGTGGGGAAGAGCTCCTTCCTCAAACTCATTACAGAACGATTTTCAGATATATACCCAATTAACTTCTTCGACTATTATATGCATTTAGAGGAGGAAGGAGAGGCGAGAAAAAAATTCGTGAGTTCCAAAGATTTGGCAGTAAATAATTGCAAATCGCAGAGGGTCCAGGCATTGGTGGAGTCCATGTTTTTTCAAGCTAAAAAGAATTTCCTAGAATTCATCGAGAGTAAAATGAATGGTTATAATTTTTTTTGTGAGCAAAGACACAAGTACACCTACGGATTTGAAATTTTTACTTTTCTCTGGTACATGGATAAGGCATATAACAACAACAAGTTCGAGAAAAATATTCCCCTGAACATAAGGCACAGTGGGGGCCACTTGCCTGATATGCTGACCGTTCGTGGTGAAGATGAAAAGGCACTTCTTGTGGAGTTCCTTGAAATAGGAGGTATCCAAACCTACTCTTGTATAAGAAACATTTTTTACACAAAGCATGATGGAATTTTACTTGTTTACGATTCCTCAAATAATAAGTCTTATCACAATTTAGCAAAATGGGTGTACGAAGTGTGTGAGCATACGAAGGCCCCATCGGATATGTTTTGCTCCGCTAAAAGAGGTCGAAATAAGTTTTGGAACCTGTTCAAGGGTGTCGACAGCAAGGAAGACAACAAGGGGGTGCAAGGCGGCCACTCCGGAAGGGGTACACCGAACGGGTGCTGTGACCATGGGGGGTACATGGACTCGCAAAAGAACAGACACAACGACACATGCGCGAAGCACTACGCGGATGATTATGCTAGTCGTTATGCCAGCCGCTACCCGAGCCGATGCTCCGACGGCTATGCTTCTCCCCGCGAGAGACACCTGGATGAAGACCCCTTCGCCTGCGATGACGACTCGGACATCGAAAAGGGACACGCCAAAAAGGGGGACCAAATTCTGAATGGAGAAATACCTATTGCCTGCATAGCCACCAAGATTGACAAAAAGAACGCCAAAGAAAAACCAGCCTCCGTGAAGACACCCGAAACGTCCATTTTTTACAATTTTTTTTTTCCAGACTTTTCTGTCAACGCGACGAATGAAGCTGTTAACGCGAACAAGGATCATGTAAAGCGAAAAAAAGAAATGCTGAAAAAGTTGGAAAATCATATAACCCAGGCAACAGAAATTAAGGCAAGCTCCATCGATTGTGTCGTTGACATTGAGAAATTTGTGCACTTCCTCAGGAGCGTTTACGAGAAAAAGTACAACTTGGCTGGGCTCAATGGGTAACATTCGTTGCCATTATAATGAGATCAGCGTGAATTGCGCCGCGTTGTTCACGTAATCACCATGTTGCATCGCGTGTGTGCACGTGGGGGAGTAACCCCCTCACTAGGTAAACATATCCTACGTACCACCCTACGATAACATGCTATGCAACAAGGCTTTTTTTTTTTTTTTTTCACAAACATGCACATTTTTTTTGTACATACAAGGGTACACAACGTGAACACACGCATTAGTATGTATGTGTGTGTAACCTTATAAGAGGGCATCCCAGGCAGAAGGGAAACCTTGTAAGCAAAAAAGGTGACCAAAAAAGAGAATAAATGCGTATATATATACATATGATGATATGCGTGCGTCCAAATGTATCTCCCAACTTGCACAGGCACCGTTAGTCTTCTTCTGCTTGTTCTTTTTCTTTTTTTTTTTTTTTTTTGTAGTCGCCTTTTTTCCGTTTTGTGGCGGCGTTTTTGCGCATGATTTGTTGCCGCCACTTATTCGTGTATTTCCCCCTTCGTCTTGCATGTTCCGCGAAACTTCTCGCTCCTTCACCCAATTCTTAGCTTTTTTCACACCCGGTCAACTAGCCTGATTTCCTCATTTACAACATGAGCTTACCGGGATAAAAAAAAAAAAAAAAAACTAGCCATTTTTAACAGCTGTTTTTTGCCCCCATTGGCACATTTTCACCTGACCCGTTCATGTTGTTTTTTTTTTTTTTACTTTTCACATATTTTTTTTGTCATATTCTTATTATGCTTTTAAGACCTTTTTATTTCCCCGGTATTTCCCTTTATGCTTATTTTATTTTATGGCCTTAGCTGAGCATTATGCTCGATGAAAATTTGTCATGTCTGTTAGACGAGAGCGATGACGACTGCTCCAGAAAAAATGAAGACAAAAAGAGGAAGCAACAGCTGCGTCAGAAGAGCAGCAATGTGGTCAATGAGAGTGATGGAGAGTTTCTCCCCAAGTCTATCCTAAACTTTAACATTCGCAACATAGAGAATTTGGATAATTTTTTTAAAAACACCAGTGGCGACTTCGGCACTGTTGCACAACATAAGGGAGAGATTCAGCGCACCGCTTCGCGCACGTCGACTTGGCTGAGGCCAAGTGGAGAAGCCAATCAAAGGGGAAACTCGCTCCACAGGAAAAATGAACAGCTGAGGGAAAATTCGAACAGTACAAATTCTGTTAGTGGGGAAAATAGAACAATCGCAGTAGCGAAGGCCGCGCAGGTGGTAGACAACGATACAAGCAATGACCGAAATGGAAGGTGCGGTAGCCACGCTTTAAATTACTTCCCACCTCTAGAAATTGAGAAGCAAGAAATTGCAAAAAGGAAAATTTTGGAGCCTTCTTCCCAGAGTACTACTAACCTTGTACATGCACACGGGGGGCAAGCGAAGCATGACATCAAAAGCAACAAGGTAGCAGAGGGAAACCCTGATGTGGTGAAATATACGATAGAGGCGAATGCTGCCCATTGGTGGGAAAGCGCAGATGTGCTTGAATGGGAGTCAGCCACACCGATCTCTTCCTCGACAAAATTGTGCGGCAAGAAAAGAGCCTCAGAAACCAACCTGTACACTGAACTGTTTAAACAGGGAGAACCGCGACACGGAGATGAAGCAGAGGCAGAAGTGGAAATAGCCAACAGTGCTGCAATGCAAAATGAAGAGAGAATACTAAAGAAGCGTAACGAATGTGTAGAAGGAACAGACCATGCGAATGTACCTATGCATGGAGAAAAGAATGTCAACTGGTCCAATGGAAGAAGCTCCAATCGCGTTGTACGGTTTGTCACCAATGAGGATGGACAGGAGTTACCACCTCAGATGAGAAGTAACGACACAACGAAAGGAACCCAAATTGTGAACAAGGCGAAGTGGTTTAGTAGTAGAAACTCCAGTACAGTGCCACCCATGAGGACAAATTCTACCACATCCATTTCTTTCTTAAGTGGTGCTTCTAAATTGAACTCGATAAGATACACCTCACAGATGTCCGACAAATGCATAGAAGTAGATCCGCTTGCTGAAAAAAACAAAATCGAAAAAAGGAAAGAGTTAATTTTTTGCTTTTCATTTATAAAGTACAATTCTTGGGTGAAGGCTTTGAAAATCCTGAAACTGCCTTTGGACCCCTTCCACCTGAGTATAAATGCTCATAGGTATGTGATGGACTGGGGGGAAGAGCAAACGGGTCAGGATCGGAGCCAGGGACAAATGAGGTATGCATCTAGCCCAGACTCGCACGAGCCAAGTGGAGCGGTAGGCGGAGCACCCTCCTTCCTGTACACTCACAATATCCACAACATTTTAAAAAACAAAAGGTTCGCAAATTACAGAATCGAGAAAATGATGGTGCTTGTGAAGAGCATCAGATGCAGGAGTCATGGGTACTTCATAGTAGCCATGGACCCTTCTGGCCAGATGCCAGCTTCTATACATAAGGAGGTCGAGAAGGAATACAAAAAACACATAAGCATAGGTTCTACGCTAATTCTAAAAGACGTCACAGTGTTCGAAACGCTAGATAACTTTCCCTACTTGATAATAACACTTCGAACCCTCGTGCGGGTCATCAGGGCAGAGGAAACGAGTTACACTGAGAAGGAGGACATCCTCAAGAACATGTACGAGTGCACACGGCGCAGGGCGTGAATGCCACCACGCTAAAGTTAATGGTTAGCCTATGGACATCCTACAGCAACATGTAAGTCGCGTCCACCACCCCTTTCTGATCGTCCTGATTGACTGACAGAAGGGTGTCCCGATTAGAAACTCATTCGTTTGTCCCCCAGATTGGTGACCCGATTGATTACGCAATTGGCCAATTTTTTTTTTTTTGTTTTCTCACCCCCATACATGTGCGTGAACACGGAGAAGTCCTTTCCACCCCAACCAAAGGGATTATGTGTGCGGTTAGAGAGTACGATATATCGTACAAAGGGACCCAAGGGCTACCAACCGCGAAAAATCCCCCAATCTCTTTTTTTTCCTTTTAAAATGTTAATTGACGGTGTTACACCCACATGGGCTAAGGCAAAAGTAATCGACAAAAGCACACGGTGACGCTCCCCCTGCGATTTCTTAAGCGAACAGTCAGGTCAGCATGAAACGTGTAGAGGTCCCCCCCCTCCCCTCCTTGGGGGCACATACACACAAAACCCATATAGATGGTACAGAAAGGAGGACAAGAAAAAATATATATATATACATATATATATATAATTTAATTCTGAGGGAGGGGAAAAAAGCTCAAACGGTGCTAAATAAAGAACAACCCGTGTTGTTGAAAGTGTGAGAATGGAGCGTATCTTAACAAATGACGCTTCGCGGGAGTCAAAAGCCCTACTGCCAAGACGTCTCATCTGGCTTCAATTCAACATGTTGCTCCCGACACTCCACCTTCTTCTTCCCATTGTGGGTTACAAAGTCGTTAAAGGTAACAGGGACAGGCTCCATAAGATTCTTCTGGCTGCGTATATACAGAAAGGCGGCGCCTAGAAGGACAACAGCGATTAGAGCAAACGAAGCTGAGTATTTGTATATACTCGAGTCCGCCCGATCTTCTTCCTCAATGGCGTCGTAGTTTCCTATGTCCCACTCACTGGTGAAATCCTTATGTTGAAGGAGATCATACGGCACCTGGTCATTCGGGTCATGTGCATGTGTCTCGTTTTTCGTACCACTTAATGTTTCGTTTGTTTTATCTTTTATCATCCCAGGGTTATTATCGTCTACTGTGACGTGTGCATTTGATTTGTTTCCTCCTCCATTAGTTGCTTCATTTTTTTCTGTCTTTTTATAATTCATGGAGGGGGTAAGTGGAGGGACTACCCCTCCTTCATCACATGCTTTATTAGACTCTGTAGAAGACTTCATCCGTTGGGAAGTGTTAGGGATGTGTGCAGATGGGTCATCATGGTCATCCTTCTTCCCTTCTGTATTTTCTTCCAGATGGCTCATTTTTCCTTTCCCTTCGTTGCTTGCTGGGGGGACAGGATACTTGGGTTGTTCATCGAAGCTGATTCCTGTTGTGTCGTCCCTCACGGCAGCCATATTTTTGAACCTCTGAATAATGTCAAACTTGGATTTGAATTTTTTCTGGGTCGGTGGCTTTCTTCCGTCGGGCGGCAGACTTTGTTGCGTGGACGATGTGGTGGTGGGGGTAGTAACAGTATCTACCCCTTTTCCTCCCTCCATCCTATCATCATGTTCACCCTTTTTCTCCCGCTCACGACTGCTAGGCAGAACTGCTTCATCCCCCTTACCCTCTACACTCCCACCTGGACCTTCATTTTTCGCACCATGATTTTCTTTGTTGTGTGTCGTTTGTCCCTCTTCCTGATCGACAGACCTTTTCCTCCTTTTCAAATTTCCATTTTCGCTCGTAGCAAACCCTCCTTCCTTCACCAATATGTCTGTTATGGAGACGTCATCGTCGATGGCCCTTCCCGTTTTGGTAGAAGTGGCCTCCTCATCAGAATCGTCCTCCATGTCAGTGTTGGAGCCAGCAACAGTATCCGCATCAGTCAGCCCATCCATGTGGTCCACATTCATCTGTGCTGCATCTATGTAGAACCAACTGCAGGGTAAAGTATTCTCCAACCCTAACTCTTCTCCCTCCTCCATGTATGAGCCGTAACTAGACACACTTGCAGAATCAAATTCGAAATCACCGGCAGGTGGATTGTGTATATGTTTAAATATGTTGTCTAACATGACCTTAAAACCGTCCTCTATCTGTGCCTCTCTGTGGTGATATGTTCCTTCAGAATCGATTAACCCTTTTGCTTCTTCTATGAACTGCTTTATCTTTTCCTTATCCTTGGGATCCATTTTTTTCAGTTTATATTCTTTTTTTTTTCTAAACAAAAATTTCAATAGTTTACATATTAAATTTTTTTTTCCTTTATTTTTGTATGATGGCAATGCATCTATGTTGTACACTGAGGAGTATTTCTTTAATGGGTTCTGAATGGGTTCTACTACATCTACCTGCTGCTGCTCCTTCTCCTCCTCTTCTGCCTCTTCTTCTACATCATCTATTCGATCCAAGTTGGTAAATGATTTTAGAATGGCTGCGTTTTTTTTCAAACCTTTTAGGCTTCCTGCGCTAGTGAGATAGTAGGGGGGTCTTATGTGGACCGGCTTGGCTCCGTGCAACTTCTGTGCTATTTTTGCGGCCTCACTTGGGGTTTCGCCTGGTACTGCATCGAGCTTCATTTCTGGTTCCGGTTCTACCTCCTCGGCATGCTCTATCGCCTCATCTGCCGATTTCGTCTCTGCCCGATGTGCTTCCCTCTCGGTGAGCTTCGCTCCTTCCTGCGTGGTTCTGCGCCCCTGCCGTCCGCTAGCCTCCCCGGATTTGTCCGCCCGCCGCAGATTTTTTCTCCTTCGGCGCCTGGCCGCAACAATAGCCTGGTGCGCATTTTTGCAAATGTTCTTTTGTATGTCGCTGAGCTGCTCCCTGAATTCAGACACGTTGCTGTAGGAGTAGAAGAAGGGGGCGTCGTGCAGAGAGGAGGAGTTAGTGGCTTCATCATGATTGGCATCACGCTCTTTATCCTCTTCTCCCTCGCGTACGGTGGCCCCGCTGATCGCTTCACAATTACTCTCCTTATTGTTCTTCAAGCAAATGGTATACACATCAGCCGCATATATCAACTTAATATTACGAACGATTTCCTCTGCCCCCTTGGCAACCTTATTTGTGACATCTCCTGTGTTAAAAATGACAAGGACCTTGTGGGCATTGGGTCTTCCCTCATTACTATTAAGCACATGGTGATGCATATAATTTAAAGCACTGGTCAAATTATTCGTTGGGCCACCAAAATTAAACCTCCAATGCTCTAGGAACAGGAGAAGTTCATTTCTGTTCCGAGATAAGTTGGAAGAAAAATTAACCCAGTTGTATGTTTCTTCAGAAAAGGTAGTGAGAGATACATTAACCAATTTTGAACTTAAATTTAAATGAGCAATGAGATTCCTTATGGGCTTCAACACATATTTCAGCCAAAAGTCTTGTGACATGTTAGAAGAGTCATTTACTAGCAGAGACAGATCAACCTCTATATCACAAACGTCGAGGGAGTTATCACAACTGGTTTCAAAACATTCCTGTATTACAAGACTCCTTTGATCTGTGCAATTCTTTCCTGTCCTTTTGTATTTTCCCCCTACAGGATTTTCCACGTTGTGTAGAGTATTCCTTTTGCTGAAGTGGTAACCCACGTTGCATGTCACGGTGCATTCAGACCACTCAGACCAATCACTACACTTTGCATTCGTCGCAATGTCATCGTATAATTTGTCTAATGTGTATGTTAATATCAACTTGTGGTAAAAAGAATTTTTTAACACACACCTTAGCAACTCGTTTGTGTTGGGTCCAACCTTATGTAAGTAATGACAATACGATTTGAGATTTACCTTCGTTATAATGTTTAGGGTAATATTTTTTCTATCCAATAGGTAGTGCACTATATTTAATTCTGTGTCGTCTCTTGTTGGTATTCCATCTGTATTAATAAACATTATTATCATTTTAGTAGAACTGTCATCTGCGTCGTAGAAGTGTTTTATGCCCACGTAGTTTAAAGCCTTCAGATGGTTCGAGTTGTGCTTTGATTGCCGCATCTCAGTCTGCATCACGACCTGGCGAAACCCTTCCACCGAACCATTTGTGAGTCTGGAAGAGGAGAATGACGAAAATGACGCTTTACCCTTGGCACTCCTATTATCTGCTCGTGCCATGGTCTGCACGCTCACACTATCATATGTCACATATGTTAGATTCACCTTGCTCACCCCTTCCACTAGCAGGTTCTTCGCCAGCTCAGCAATATTTTCCAAAGCCTTAGAACGCTTCTTTTCCTTGTTCTCCTTAAAACCGGCATCGAATAGTATTACTAAATCTAGGTCTCCCTGAGAGGTTACCTTTTCAATCAATCCCTTGCTATCCACCTGGGTGAGACGAAACAGCAAAAACGGAAGGATCCAGTTGAGCATGAGCCTCACGATGCGTCTCATCCTGCGTCTTTCTGTTGTGTCTACGATCTGCGCCGTTTGCGCACGAAAGGGAGAAAAAAAAAAAAAAAAAAAAAAAAAAATTAACACATTAACACGTTAATACGTTAACATAGTGACACGTTAAAACCACATATCAAATAATATGCTAAACTGGTGGTAAACAAAAAAAAAAAAAACTTAGTTCAGCAAATTTGAGAAACAAACCCCCGGTTGTTATAGGAGGCTGTGGGGGGGAAGGGAAACGGAGTGTAGACAGACAGAATGGGTTGCACCTTCGAATAAGGGGAAACTGCACACCATACGCGTCAACTGAGGGAAAAACAAGACGCAAAAATTAACTGCTCAACGCTTTGACAAAGTTGCCAAGGGAGTAGTAAAAAAAAAAAAGTAAAAAAAAAAAAAACGAAATACTTTCTCCCCCTTTTTTGGAAGCCAGATTGGAAATATTCTCGAATTTTCCACTCCGACGGGGTGAGACAAAAAAAAAAAACAAACATGTAATTTGTCCAAGCACGTGGAAGCAAAATTGTGCATGTAGATAAATAAGCACGTGTCCATAGGAACGCTGCTCTCGTGGAGTCAAGGAGAGTTGGCCAGCCGAAGGCATATGTACGGAAAATTCAAAGAGGACACTAAATGTTAGCAGCCCCCATCATTCATAACCGTTGTGTGTTAAAAATGACACGTCCTGAAGAACAGGGAGGGGTATAATGGATTCACACACAGCACATGCAGGGTCCAAAGTGAGAAAGCTGTTCTTCACTTGTCCGAGCCATGTATATAATTCTGTCTTTGGAGAGCGAACAAATGAGTAAGCAAATATAAATAGGGCATATCGCCAAGCAGTGAATTAGAAGGTGTACTTCACGCTCTGCAGTCAACTGCTAAGTAATCTGCTCATACATGTATATGAGCACAAAAAAAATTGTTGCAGTGTGTAGCAATGCTCCAACAAACAGTCTCGAGTGACAAAAACAGGAAAAAATTAAAAAAAACAATTATCAGCGTAGCTTATATGAAAAGGAAAAATAAAAGAACAAAATGGAAATCTTCCTCCTCTTTTATCATACAAACGTACAAAAGAAGAGGAAAAAAAAAAAAAAAAAAAATTTTTTTGGCTAGTAGTTAGCGAATTTTCAGACAGTTGTATAAGGATGGGGATAAAAAACAAAAAAAAAAAATATATATATAAAGTGTCGTACACACAGCTGCGCTATTTGCAGAGCTCTGTCTTATGGCACTTTAAACAACGTTGGTTTGATTGTCTTTGCTATTTGAAAGACGTTGGAGTTGTCCAAGGACCAGTTGTCAATATGTATGTTATGTGTTTTACAGTGATGAGATAAAAACAAAAAAAAAAAAAAAAAAAACTTATGCTGCAAAGTGGAAAGCGAATTCAGCGTTGTACATTTTACATCATACATTTTGATGAAGTTTTTTTTTTGTTTTTATCTCCTTCGAAATCGTAGCACTGCGCTCCGGCTTTTTTCTCTTCCCTTTTTGCACATGCACTTTGGGAATTGCCACCATGTTTTGTGGTGAAGAACCTTAAGAGAAAAAACATTTAATCCGCACAAGGGGACATAACTGTTCGAAGGTTGCTGCACACATGTGGCCATAAGTCTGCACCACGGCAGTCCTGACTCCAACTGCGGGGGGAAAAGCCTGTGTGTGGCTGCTACTGTGTGGTCTCCAATGTGCGGCTTACAATGTGTAGGCTCCAGTGTGCATGAGCGAATGTGTGGCCTCCAGTGTGCATGAGCAAATGTGTGGCCTCCAATGTGTATGAGCACATGTGCGACCTCCAATGCACATGTGCAAATGTGCATGCGTGAATGCAGAAATGTGGACGTAGGGGAAGCATCATCGGTGTACACACCTTTATGTACACATGTGCAAATATTTACACATGCACATGCAGGAAGACACTTGTCACATAAGCAGCTTTTGCGAGCCCCCCCAAAAGGGGTGCGCCATCAAATATAGGACACTTAACAGCCATTGGTGAGAAGCAATGTGTTGCCACAGGTTACATGAATCGTGAGGGACAAAACGATACCTTTGCGGAAAAATTAAAACAAGGCGTGTAATTGCAGCAAAGCGGGGGGGACTCACTTTTATAGCGGGCACTCGTTCAGCCGGTTGACCACATAAGCCGTGAAATGTGGCAAAAAAAAATGAAAAAATGAAAAAGTGTAACTCCACAGCTGGTGATTGTCCACCCCTTTAGTAAGTAACACACACAAAAAGGAAACCCTTGGAAAGGGGAATGACCCCTCCGTTTCGTTCTCCAGCTATTTTCCTCAAATGGGACGTCCAAAATGACCTGACTTGTTCGTTCAGGAAATTCCAGCTACGTGGGACCTCCCACGTGGACACATTTTCACACAAAAGTGTACAAAAAAAAAAACACACTTTTTTTTTTTACGTGCAATTTTTTTACACAAGGGGCATCTCCACGTAGCTTAAAAAAAAAAAAAGCATATCGCCAATGGGATGTGTGTGTATGGGTCTACAAACGCTGCGGTTTTTTCCACTTAAAAGGAATGCCCAATTTGGTGTGCAAACCTCCCCACGGGGTACACTACGTTACAAAAAAAAAAAAAAAAAAATGATGGGGGATAACAATGCGGTGTAATGCATGTACCGTCAAAATGTTGTGTTAATTCATATCAAAGTGAAGTAGGGAAACAGAAAAAAGGAGAAGAACTGTTCTCCAGGGCAGAGAGTTTACCTCTTCCGTGAAACGACAAACGCGTCTTTAACGAGTTTATTCTCTTGTATGCAAAAATTACTCATCTGTTGAGAAAAAAAGTCCAAAATTTTGTCCCTTTTGTCGAGGGATTTCCCGTAAAATATGACCAGGTCAGCAATATCCCAAAAATTTTTTTCACATAAATTTATTTTATTTTCCTCAAGGAAGGATTTCACCTTATGACTTTGTAAAAAGGGGAGGCTAAGAAAGAACTTTAAATTTATTAAGTCTGGAAATAATTTCCTGTAATCGATAAACAACGTCACTTTACACTGACTACTGTATTCCCCAAACGGACGTATCCTCTGCACAAATTGCTCATAATTTAAATTAAAAATTGTCAGTTCACCTCCAAAGGTAATGTACATATCAGCAGGAGCAATTAAATTATTTTGCAAAATATGCATTCCTCCATCACAACGATGGGTATAATTGTTCAGAAGGGAGTTAATAAAAATGGCATACTTTGTCACCATCTTCTTTTCTGTGCAGAGTAAACTTTGGAAGCTTTCAAAATCATTCATCAGCAAAAATGTCTTCGCACAGATTAGGAAATTTATCTTACTCATTTTGTGTACCTTCAAGTAGGATTTCCATGCGGCGTAAAAATGGAGGTATATTAATTCGACTTGTCTAAATAACTCAGTGGGGTTATTATCACTTTGGCTCGTTTTGTTTTCATCCCCATCGGTGTGCCATGTAGATCCGTGCTTGTAAAGATATATCATCAACCCGTAAAAAATTAGTGTGTATTCCTTCTGACTCACGTGGGTGTATATTTCGTCTTCAAAAAATTGCTTAAAAATGTTACTGTTTCGAAATTTGCTCAAACTTTTTTCGTGAAAAAATTTGCTGTCTTTTATATTTTGTAAAATGTCCACTGCACCTTCGCCTTTTTTGACGACCCCCTCGATGTTCCCCTCGGCAGTTGCACCCCTGTCGTACTTCCTAATCAGGTGATTAAATATGTACAGCGGGTCACGATAGAAGAACACGTGCTTCATGACCTCCCTCGAGCATGTCACCCCCGCGGGTAGATGTAAAGGATTGTCTACACAACAACTTGAATTACAATAAATGTACAAAATTTGTTGGCACATGTCATATTCCTCCTCATCAGTGCCTTGGTCCCCCACGGTGGGATGGTGCCCCCTCTTCAACATGGCCGTGGAGAAAAACTTCCTAAACGCAGAGCTGCACATAATGTGTTGAAAGAGCTGAATAATCTCGCCATGCAAATTGAAATAATTCAAAGTAACAAAGAGGAAAAAAATCTGCTTCAAATTTAGGGCTAAAATAGGTCTCTTAAAAATGCCAAGGGGGGAAGATTCCCCTTCCGCACTGCTGCGCGCGGAGAGCAGGTCTTTGATCAGCTTCTTTATATGCTCCTTGTCGTAGCAACTGGTTATTTGTTTGTAAATTTTGTGTACCTCGTCGTACGCCAACATGGCGCGGGTCAACATGTGGTCGCCCCTGTTGGTCGGCGTTCTGTCGTAAGCCTCTCTTTGCTGCTTCTCCCTTTGACTGCGCCCATCCTGTGCACCGCCTTCGAGAAGCTCCCGCGCGATAGCTTCCCTTACCCATGGCTGCACATTCCTGAGCTTGTGTTGACTTTCCAACCAGAGGTGCCTCGCCATGTGGGGGTCGCTACCTTCGTTTAGGACTCCCAGGAGCATGAAAAAAAGACGCGGGTTCACTTTGCAAAGCGGTAGCATGTGCTTGGCGCACATTTTCATCTCCTCCAGCACTTGTCTCCCCCCATGGAAGGACTTCTCCACTAAGTCAGTTAAATAGTTTTGCACAAATCGGGTCAACTCCTCAAATGTGTAATTATATAATAAAATTGTCTCACCTGTGTTCTCACAGTGGCTTGATAAAATCGATTTATACAAGAAAAATATTTTTACAAGGAGGCGTTCCTTTTGTGAAAGTAGCGTTGCTTGTTTTTTCACAAATGTGGAGTTAATTCCCCTCCCTTCGTCCGTCAGTTTATTCTGCACCGAGTCGTTATTGTCTACCCAGTTTGAAAAATGATTTGCGGAGTTTCTACTTACGAGGTTAACATGTGAGAGGTTTAGCTCAAGTAAGAAGACGTATTGCAGGAGCAGCAGAAGGGAATACTGCTTCAGGGTGTTCCCTGCGTATATGTCTCCGCGGACTGCCCCCTGGAGATAATTTACCACCTGACTGTTCAGGTGATTTCCTCCACAGGTTGCCAAGCTGTGCGTTTTGTCCCTGAAAATATCATCGTCGTGTATGGTAACGCGATTTACTAGAGGGTCGCTTCCCCCCTCGTGTGCATCTCCTCCCATCCTGTGGGTTCCCCTCACGTAGAGCTTCCTCTTCATGTAGTATGTCTTCATCAGAGAGGACAGGGTGATAAGGAAGTAATACCACTTGTGGTCGTGGGGGGTGTTTTTTTCTTCTGAATAGTACAGGCAAAATTGCTTGAGGAACAATTCAGGGAAATAATTATTCCTCTTTTGTGTGAGGGAGTCCAGCAATTTTGCGTATATTAGGAAAGTGGCCTCGGCGCGGGGTCTTCCCCTGCTGGTTCCTCCGAGGAAGAACCTCTCCTTCATGTACGTCTCCACATAGTTGCACGCATTAACGGGCAGGAAGCTCCACTTGAATGTGTCCTCGCAACTGCCTCCCTCCACAGGTGTGTGTAAAATGGCATGGTAAGTCAAATGGGGAGCCAAAATGTATTTCTTCAGTAGGCTTCTTCCCCCCAACGTGTTCACAAAATTAATTATAAATAAATTATTTTCATTCCTAAGGCTGAAGATGTATCTCTTGAGAAAGTGAAGCACAAATCTGTGTTGCGCATGTCGATGGAAAAAACATAAAATAGCTAGCCGATCCAGAAAATCATAAAAAAAAATATTTCTTTTAATTTTTCTAAACACTCTGTAAATATTTTTTTCACTTTTTATGCTGACAAAAATGATGTTAAATTTTTTTTTCATTTTTAAGTAGGCATCAATAATTTTATTGTGAGAAGGGGGGGGACAGGTGATTTGTTTTAATCTTTCCTCTTCTGTCCTACACTGTTCAAAGTCTACCTCGTTGTGCTTCTTCCTCTTTGCACATTTTTTTATAACCCTTGCATGGTCAGCAATAAATTTGTATGCGTTATCTTCAATGCAGTTAATCAGTTGGGAGTCCCTTTGGCTTGTCTTTCCTCCCACAGGGTTAGTGGTACGCTCACGTAGGTACCTCAAGATGAGGTGAAATAAAATATTTTCTTTAACTGGAAGATCATGTGCGCTGAACTTTTCGAGGACGTACCTTAAGTAGGCGTTGGAAACATCCGGCAAGAATTGCATGCATAGGATATTGTTCAATTGTGTGCAGTTGAAATGGCGCTGACGCGTTACCTTCTTCAGGGAAAGGGTCACTTTTTTTCGGTTGCTGCTGATCGGGGAGAGGAAAGCCATTCCCCCGTTGTCCTCCTCGCAGTGTTCTCCATACTGAGCAGCGTCGAAAGGAACTCCAACAGGTACACCCACTATGGGAGACTCCAATGTGCAGACAACAGCTGCATTGCGGCTACTGCGTTTGTAGTTGTCCTCGCTGCGGGAACTGGTGATGTTGCTTTTCCACTTGTTCAAAAGTTGCGTTTCGTACTTGCGGGGCGAATGCCTAATGAAAAGACTTCCCTTGTCCACGCAGTACTGTAGCGGCTCCGTGGACAGGGCTGCACCGCACACGCCAAGTGTCGCTAACAGGGGACTAACGCGCATGTCCGCGCAGGGAGGGTGTCGTTCCAGCGGTGGGGCATTTTTTGGGGGGAAACTTCCCCATCGCTTTCACCCCCTTGCTATTTCCCCTTCAACTCTTCTTCCACCGTTTGTGCGGAAGCCCACTCGGTGGACGCACAACGCGTTCGCGTCATGTAGAGTGTTGAGGAAACAACTAACGTATAGAGGAATATATATATTTCTTTAACCAATCAGTTCATTTTCACCTTTCTTTTCACCTTTGCTTTTTTGTGCCAAGGTATGCGTACATCTTCGTATCTTCCCCTTTGTCAATCCATTATGAGGCATACAAAAAAAAAAAAAAAAAAAAAAAAAAAAATGAAGCGTGGGGTGCCTAACATAACACTATATATTTATCGTCAGCGCTATTTTCCTGTGGGGCATAAATAAACAAATTTTTCTGAGTCTCTTTTCCAGTTGTTCAGTCTCTGTTTTTTTTTTTTTTTTTTTCTTCTTTTATCCTCCAGATTGCTTTTCCATAACTTTGTACTTTTTGTGTGGAAGAGAGTCAAAGGGAAGGGGATCACAACAAGGGCACCACTGTGACTCAAACACGCTCTCACCCCATCAGGAGAGAAGAAGCAACCTCTGTTGTGGAAGAGGCATCCGTGAAGCCAACCTGGTGACGCAGTTCCCCCACCTACGGGTTATTCATTTGGCGAAAAACATTCATACCATTGATCAGATTTAGCCAAACGCGTGTTCCCCTGCGTGGAATTTCATTCGCATTTTTTCCCCCTCCTAATTTAAAAAAGGGGAAAGCATAGCAACGCTCGTATGAAAAGCACGCCCCGCCATAGCTACACCGTGTGGGAGAAACAAATTTAGTGGCACCCGCTTAAGGGATAAAAGCTTATGCAGTTCGTGAAGAGATATACTCATTAACTCCTCCCAGCCATACACCTGAGACATAGCAGCTGGCAACAAACATGCGCACGGTTGAACATGTAAAGGTGGTGCCTGACTGAAACGGACAAGACCGACCCTACCACCGCCAGCGGTGCAATTGGGGTACACAGCCCAATCGCCAACGCGGTACTACTACCACTACTAGTCCTGCCCCCCGCTTCGCACTCACAATGGAGGACGCCTTTGCAGGTTCATGCGTGCAAAGCCTGTTCGAGCCCAAGGCGGACCTCTCCCTCTGTGTGAACAAGTCAATCAAGCTGTTCGTGAAGGAACTCCCGACTGCGCCAGCGGATGGGCCAGACGCGGAAAATTCAACTGGAGAAAAGAACGAGCAAAAAGAAAGCCTGCTGAGCGAAAACCTCTCTCTCCTAAACGGATACGCCTACTTCAACCGAATAGGAAGCAACATAAATTTACTGCACACAGAACTGCATGGCATTAAGAAGGACTTCCTTTTTCAAAGCAAACAAACAAAAAAAAATATAAAAAAGCTCAAAGTCGTGCGGAAAGAAAATAAAATATACCAGAAGCTACTGCAAGAAATTAAAAAGGATCGAAGGAGGAAAGAGACTTATGAATTGTTATGTACAGAAATTCAAACATTAGAAGAAGTAAATTACCTGAACAAAAAACAAGAGATGGAGAAGAGAGACATTGAGGACTTGCAGAAAAAAATGAAGGACATTGAAAAGACCATTCAGATAAATGATGAAAATATTCAACGGACAATTAAACAGATTAGCGACATCGTCTCGACCAATTTGCAGCCGTGAAGGGGCCCGCGCGGAGTGCCCGATCATTGCCGTATCGTCCATGTCGTCCATGTCACCAGTGCCATACCCTGCGTCACTTCTTCTGGGTGATGAAAACGCGCTGTCCTCACATCGCTTGGGGGTTTCCTCTATCCATTGCTTCTTCACTTTTAACCCCCCAAATTATGCACACATATTTTTTCTCATATGCCTTTTCCCATGTGTCTTTTCCCGTGCGTGCTTCTCCACCTACTCGACTACACTCTTGTGGAGCTCCTTGTACAACTCCAGCTCCCGTTTTTTTTCGTCCAGCACGCTGCAAAAAGGGATGTATAAACAGTGGAAATAAAAAAAAAAAAGTAAAACAATAAAAAAAAAAAAAACTTTTTTTTTTAAAGTGTGTGAATTATAACAAAAAAATTCCTCCTGCAATAGGCACTCCTTGGGGGCGATCGCGCCACTTACATGGATGCGTAATTTTTGCTGTAAATTTTTAGTTCCACCAGGAGGGCACATGCCTGCACGAGGAGGGGGCGGAAGGGAAAAATATATATAGTGTGCTCGAATTAGATGCTTGGCCAGCTAAACAGCTGTAGCACATTCACTACATCCACTAGAGCCAGTCAGGATGACCCTCTTTGCATTTCCCCTACTCCACTACTTTTCTTCCACGCCCAGCAACTTCTTCGTTGATGCGATTCTATACCCAACAAAGCGGAACGCATGGAACGAAAATGGCAAAAAAAAAAAAAAAAAAAAATTCGCTCCTCACCTGCTGGAGGGTTGCTAGTTTCTCCCTGAACACCTTTTCATTATCGGTCTTGATTTTGCTAAACTCGTTTTCCTTCTCCTCCCTCTCCGCAATGACTTCTTTGAGCATTTCGTTTGTCTTGTCCTGGGGGGGTAGAAGCACAAATGGCAGATTTGTAAATGGGTAGCGGGAAATTATAGTTCGGGTGACCTGTTCCCCTGGAAGGATCTTCGCCCCCACATACGCATACACGCACACGCACTCCAGCATGATGTATATGCACGAAAGGTTCTATGTAAATAAACCCAGCGATGAGCTGCTAACTGCGCCAATGAACATTTTCAAGCGCTGCCACTTGAGCAGTGCAGAAAGAGGATGCGTCTTACACTCTTCTCCTTGGCTTCGTTCAGCATTTTCTGCGGAGGAGGAAAAAAAAAAAAAAAAAAAAAAAAAAAAGGGGAGAATCGATTAATGGGATTGAACACGAGAACACGCTTTTCGCGTAGCGGTTGGACAATGTGGAAGACGCCCCCAGGGAGGTCGACGTGAGAGTGAGCGGCTAGGGGTCTCTTCACCCCCCCCTCGAGCGACATGTGACGCACCTCGTTCTGCGCGACGATTTGGCTGAACTTGTCCGACGAAGCCGTGACGAACTTATCCGTGTCGTCGTTGAGCTTCTTGACATTCGTCTCGCTGTCCTGGATGTCCTCCTTCAAGTCTTCAATCTCATCCTCGAGCAGTTTAATTTTTTTCTCGTAATCCTCAATGAGGCGCAGGGAGTTCTTCATCTCCTCCTGATCCGCCTCAATGAAAGACTTGACGTCGCTCTTGGTGTCCTTCCAATTCATGTTCAGCATATTGTCCACAGTAAACGAATCGATATTAATGTTCACGTTGTTTATTTTGTTCCATTCAGATCGAGAGATATTTCTATACAAATTTAAATTCTGCAGAATTTCCGAAAGTTTATCATTTACACTTTTGGCTAACTTCTTTAAGTCACTATTTCTGTTATTTAATTTGTCACTCAAAGTTGGATGTTCATTGTTCAAGCTTTTAATTTCGTTTTTTATTTGTTCAATTTTTTCCTTGTTTTTTTCAATATCTTCATTCATCTGCAGGAACTGTGCCTTGTTGAGTGTTTGTTTTTGCAAAACTTCCTTGACTTTGTTAATTTGCTCGATCATCTTTTCCGTTTTTACCTTTTCTTCCTGATTAGTCTTCTTACACATTTCGATTTCCTTTTCTAGCTTCTTGGTTTCCTCCAAGCTGTTAGTGTAAAGCAGTTTTATTTTTTTATTTTCTTCACACAAGACTTTATTTCTCTTTATCAGTTCCTCATTTTCCTTCATATGATTTTTTATTTCTTCAATTTTTTTTTTTTTTTCAACAATATCTTCACTTTTGGCACTTATATCATTTTGCAACCTAGCAATCTCTTTGTCCAATTTCGCATTTAACACATCGTTTGCATTTTTTTCTTCCTTGTTAATGTAGGACTTGTAACTTTGTAGGATAAAATCCTCCATTTTTATTTCTCCATCTTCGTTAAAATCGTATGAACAGTTCATATCTTTCTCCTCATTTATGTCATTGAAACATTCAGCTTCGAAAATCAGAAGCTGGCAAAGCCATGCTAAGGCAGACAAGTGTGTATTATACTGCAGGCCGGTAGTCGGGGCCACCAGCGTGGATTTTGAAATGGTATATGGATACCCAATATCTTTGTAAAAACTCAAAACCACTTCTCCATAGTTGTCCTTATTCACTTCGATTTGCGGGTCGACATGCTTAAAGATAAAATTCCATATGTTTATTAAATCGGTCATGCTTGGATTTTTAAACAGATTGGGAGATATACTCCCGCTGTAATTTTTCCACCCCAAGTATCGTATCAGCGTTTTCACATTTTCCTTCTTGTCAGTTTTGTCTACCTTCTTTACATACACGGATGCGCTGGACTTGTAAAATGACAGCGCATTTAGCGAAGTCCTCGACTTTGATTTCTTGTCCCCAGAAATGTATACGCTGTTGTTCAGGTTGCTGTTGTTGTTGAACACGGACAGCGTGGAGTTGAATTTGTTGTACACCGAGTGGTTGTTCATTTTATCAAAGTGGGTTTACAAAAGCGGGTGAAATGGGGCGGCAAGGGGGCGCTCAAACGATTTTCTCCTTTTTGGAACTCCTTTGAGTCAACTGGGCAGTCGCGGCGATCCACACTGGAGTCAACACGCGCAAATGGAGCTTCCCCGTGAATACTTGAATGTGCGCATTGGGCAGTGGAAAATCTTCCTTCTGGTTCGTTGTGCAAAGTGGCATGTGGCCAGTTAAAAAAAAAAAGAAATAAACATGAAATAAAAATGAATAAAAAGGGAATAAAAAAGAAATAAACAGGGAATAAAAAAGAAATAAACAGGGAATAAAAAAGAAATAAAAGTGTAAAAAATAGTCTGCACGGACAGGTGAATTGACGAAAAAATACCTGAACGGTCAGGTGAATTGACAAAAAAAATATCTGCACGGATGGAGAATTAGCTAAAAAAATCGCCCAGGGGGGAGAATATAAAATGGCTATTTTTCCTGCGCTAACCCCTCCGAATATGTGCAAAATGTGGAAAATATATTTTTAAAATTGTTCCTTGCTCAAGCGAGAATGTATAAAAAAAAAAAAAAAAAAAAAAAAAAAAAAAAAAAGGTAAAACTATGATAGGCATAACTTTGGTGAGCATCTGGAATGGTAAACATTTTTTTGACAAGAGCCTTTTCAAGAGGAAAATTATTTCCCGAAATGTGTCCCATTTAAGCTAAACCTTAGAACTTTTGTATGTTACATTTTTTTATGCAGACACGAACGTGGCGCATGGGGGTGCATTGAGCGAACGCCTGACGCGCGCAAAGTGAACTGCCCATTTGGTACATTTGTCTTTTTCGCTCATGAAAGGGGGGAAGAAGGGAAAAGTATTTTTTGCTATGCATCCAAGGAAATTACCTCAACGGGAATGAAAAAGGGGGACGGAGAAATAGAAAACATACACCGGTCAAACTTCTAACAAATTTTGAATTAATTTGTAACTAAAAAAGTTAAAATGGTGCCCCAACGGGGGGGGATAACAAAATCAGGAATGAATAATGGACAGACAAAAAAAAAAAATTGAAACCGAGCTTAATGCATAAACATGTGCCCGTAAAGCATCCCCATACGTTACATACCGACGGGGAATCATCATCATTAAGAGGGGTCACAACAAAAGATGCCTACCTCCAACGGCATGTACTCTCAACAAATCATCCAACTTGCGTAAGCACATCCCGTTTTGATCTACCACAATTGTATAATTACCCCCCTCAGCTTTGTGCATACTTTTGGCCATTGCTCTGCGCCTTCAGTTTTCGAATTTCTTCCAGTTCACTTTCCATTTGCTTCTTGGATTCGAAATTGACTAAGCACTTGGGGTCGTTGCGTCCCCCTTTCAGCAGCTGTTCATATTTTTTCACTTTATTTATTTGCTTCTTCACCGAGGTGTCTTTCCTGTCTTGTTTGTTGCGCTTTTCCACGCCGTCATTTTTGGCATTGTACAGTTTGTCTTCATAACTCAGCTGAAGAGTGGGAGGCAAAAAAAGAAAGCGAAATGATGTTAGGCGAGGCAACTTGCGGGGAGAATGAACAGGAAAAATTGGTGCGCAATGGGGCTGCACAACTGAAGGACTACTCATGTGTGTTGTTTTTTTTTTTTCAAAACTTATGGAGAAAATTCTTTTAGGGGAGATTGCCCATTCCCGCGTTGGGGTGAAGTATGCATGATGGACAGATTATCATGTTTCCATCTTGGGCCCCCTTTACACGTTACCTTTTTCCTCCCTAATTGATTCTTTTTGTTTTCCTTTACATTTTGGAGGTACGAATTAACAATTCCATTTAGCTGATCGATGCTGTTTTCGCTTTTCTTATTATCTTTACTTTCGTTGAATAACTTGTCCTTGCCTAGTTCAATAACTTTTTCTTTTTTCCCGAATAACGTACTTTCAGTTAGCCAGCCATAGGACATTTTTTTTTTTTCTCTCTGGTCAGGCAATTTTCCACACGAATAGTCCAAAAGAGTACGGGGATTGGGGGGCACAGATCTCATAAATGTGCTTTGGAAGAATCGTGTAAATGTTTCACGGGTACTGGGACAAATTGCACTTGTGGTGTACCATGAGATGAAAACAAAACTGAGCAACAACGTAGTTTTTTAAATACCTATATATGAATATAAACTAATGCGTGTTTTAAGTGGGAAGAAAACGCATGATTTATTTTCATGGGAACATAGCTCACTTTTTTACGGAAAATTTTTTTTCTTGTTTCCACCACTCTGGCGAAACGATTTACCTTAACAAGTCATAAAAAAAAAGAAAAAAAATAGCTAAAAAAGGCAAAAAAAAAAAAAAAAAAAATATATATATATATATATATATATATAAAATAGAAAGATTTAAATCCAAGGACACGTTTGCCAATTTGTGCCAATGTACATATAAACGAATTGACCACGTTGGGTAATGAAAGTTAAAATTTTCACACAAATTCGAACGAATAAATACGTTTTGCTTCTAAAATGAACATGTTATTTTTTTCAACATGCTGTGTTTGCACAAAAAAAAAAAAAGAGAGAAAAATAGGTGGGGAATCAAATGCAGGTTGGATCCATATTATGGTGTGGGATAGGCTGTACAAACGGGCTCCGCCTTAATGAAGCTGCCACAAAGTCCGTCGCTGGCGATTATATCTTGGTTCTCTAAAAGGGGGGGGGTGGAAAGGAGGTGGAAGGCATTACAATCGTGGAGACGCAAAGCGCAGTCGATACGATCACGCAATCTCGTGCGGCGCAAAAAGATGTACCTATTATGTTCACTTCCCCAGAGCTTAGACTGTTCTTTATTACATTCTGAAAGGGGAAACAGAAAAAAAAATGGGGGGAAACGTGTGTCCATGAAAAAGTGATGCACAAAATAATATATCTAAAAATGTGCAAAGGCCGGTTAGGGCGCGCGCGACAACGCTTGTCTGCTTGTTGTAAGGGGGTTGCAAAACGGGACAATCCGCTATTCCCCGGGATGATCTGTCCCCCCCCCCCCCGCTGTGGCACTCCCCCCACGGATGGGCCTTCCTTACATGTACGATGTTCAAAACCTTCGAAACAATGAGCAGGACATTTCCACGGTGCCTAATGACGAAGGAGAGCAGCAGCGCCGCGAACAAATCACCCGAACCACACGCATTAAAATCAAACCTAATTATTTTATATTTAAAGGCGACCAGTTCTCCTTGGCTGTTCAGGTAGCCAACATAAGAGTACAGGTGGTCTTTATCAAACAAATACTGAACAGAGGTTACGACAATTAATTTGACTCCTCTGTTTAGTAAAAAACGAATACATGTGATTACGTCGTTCTCATTCTGTATTTTCCTATCACATAGTAACTCTAACTCAAACTGGTTTGGGGTCATGATGTCAACAAAGGGAATACACTTTTTGTACGCAAAGACGACATCCTTATCCACGTATAGCTTGCCGTTGTCTCCCATTACTGGGTCGCAAATCCAAAGGAAGTCTACGTTGAGTAATTTTCCGAAGGAGGAATCATCTGCACATGAGTTCCCGCTATACCATTCAGCAGCATGGCCGTTCGTTTTTACTTCTATGTCCAGCGGTGCGTCTGCTTGACAATCATCCATCTGAGTGTCCTTTTTTTTTTTGTACTGAGTCTTCATCTCCCAGATGTGGCTCCTCACCTCTTCAACGCAATCCTTCGTTTTTATATAGCCCGTCAGGAAGTACACGCCACTTCCGCGGTTGCCACCCCACGTGGCGACTAGGTCTGCCTTCAATGCACTCAAAATGGTTTTCATTTCCTCTTGCTTCATCTCAACCCCCACGTGCTTATACTTGGAGTAGTACTGAACTGTATTGCAGATTTTGGGGGAGTGCCCCCTCCTCCTGAACACGAAAGAAGCAATGTTGTTTCCGCAAAACCCATCAAGTACATGTGACTGGATGGAGATTATGTGTTCTCTATCCTCGCTGGGGTTCATCGTGTGCACGGGGTCCAAAGGAGAGAGGTGAGAGGAAGAGTGGGACAAGAGTTGGGTAAACGCCTGCGCAGCTAATCCTTGCATAAGTGCGCTCACGGTGGTGGGGGGGAAAAATCTCTTCTCTTTTGTGGTGTTCTGCGGAGTGTTCTATGCGGTAGGCCTAAGAGCGAACTGCTTATCCATGGGGTGGACCTGGCAACGAATTCAATGTGTAGTGAATTGCCACAGAGCTGGCGCTAAGATGGCGCAAAGGTGGCTGCAAATGGTAAAATATGCTGAAAAAGGTCGCAAAAACGCAGCAAAAAAAAAAAATGATGTCGAAAATGGCACAACAAAATAAAGCCCTATCACGATGAGCAATACGCTACGGCGCAATTTGCATGTAGTTACATTTTGCCGCAATTTTCTCAAACTCAATTTTTTCTTATTTGGAGTGGTGCCAAACGAGTGCCAAGAACAGATCGCATCTTCACGCGCTCTTTAAAAAATGGCGACATAAACTTGTGCGCATAACCTATGCATGCAAAATAAAGTCATCACATGTTTGATCTGCTTTTTGGTCAAGCACGCGCATACGCAAAAAAAAAAAAAAAAAAAAAAAAAAAAAAGTGTAGAGGTTACTAATTCGCATAAACATGGAACATCATGACGGGGGAAACTTGCGCTTAGGTGCTAACAAATGGTAACAAAATGCTGCTTCACCATTTGGGCTGCTAAAACTGCGCGCTGAGGTAGCCGCATCTTTGAATAGTGCCACGGGAAAGAGGTAGAAAATAAATGAAAATGATAATCCTTCAATGGTAGCTATACCGAGAAGTTACTCGCATTTTTGCTCTCTAAAAAAAAAAAAAAAGGGGGGGTCGTCTTTAAAAAAGGATGCCTTTACGACTTTACACAAGTACGTAAAAGCGTGCCATGTACGTTGCTCCCCCCTCTTTGGAGACAAAAATACAATTATTAACGGTAAGTGTTCCCCGAAGCGGAACCTTTAGCCGCCTAACCGAGCACGTCGCACCTAATGGATGGTAAAATTACGTGCCCGGGTTAACACAAATGAGGAGAAAAAAAAAAATACAATAAAATAATAAAAAATAAAGGCAGGACCCCAAAGTTCGATCTGCTCTCTTATAAGTTGAAGAAGCTTCCTTGTGAGGAATTTAGTTTTTTGGCCTGCAAAGAAAGCAGCCCTGTCTCCTGTGTCTTTTGGCGCACGCAACAGAGTTACCACCTGCTGCTACCTGTTAGCCGGTGAAGCGTTCGCGTCGGAGGGAAGAGAAGCCACTTCTCCAGCAAGAGCACAAAAGTGAAAAAAAAAAAAAATCCCCCTCATGTGCTCACATATTTCATTGATTTGTGATTTGCACAATTTAGAGAATGGGGAAAATATGCTTAGGATGAGGAGAGAAGGAGGGTAGAAAAAACTACCAACTCCTGTTTGCTACTTTTTCACGCTAGCCCCTCCTTGGCATGTTCATCCGTCTTCATCTTGAAAAATATGTTTACTTCGTTCGACTTCTGTCTGCTTAAAAGTATTACTGCGGGCTAGCTTTCCCAGTGTGTGGGGTCCTTTTGTGGAGGAAGCAGTGAGCGGTGCAGAATTTTTCTAAACGGGTGGTCTTCTTCCAGTTGGCACAAAAGGGAGGGGCAGGAAATTAGCAGCGCCTTTCCCCAAACACCCCCCTCGTAGTTTCTGTTTCATCTTGAGGGTGCGACGCCCACTAGGGAAGCATCCTCTGTGGGAACGAAATTTTTCCCTCAAAGTGACTAACCGGCTGTGCACGCCGTGAGGTTCGCAGTCCCGCGCTCCCCTATTCAAGGTCATCCATTCGAGGGTGCCCATTCGAGGCCACCCACACGAGCGGCATGGATCCCTTCCCCGGTGACGAATTCGAGCAGCGATGTGACATCTTACTGAGGAAGACGGACATGAAAAATTTGCTCATCCCGAGAAAAGAAATCGAGACAAGTGTCCATATAAACTTTGCAGAAGATAAGCAAAAATATCAACGAAGATTTAAACGTGTTAGGGTAAGGAGACATGGGAAGAAGGGTGTATCCCTGAGCTGCTTCTCAGTAGGAAGGACACAAACCAAATTGGAGAAATACCTTGCGCGTGATACGGTCGGAAAATTGAAGAACCAAAATGGCACCGCCGCAGAGGTGGAGAATAAAATGAACCATCATATTCCCAGCAACTACCGTTTTATACAAAATCGCAGGAAGACAACCCCCCTGAGTGAACCCTCATCACCAGGTGGAAAGCTGTCCCAATTTAAGGACACCAAACAGAGGGGGAAGAAAAAATCTGCTGCATTTAAGGGGCTCTATGATGAGCACTTAGAAAAGAAACCCGTGAATACCCATAAGGGGGAAAAAAAAAAGTGGACACATGACTCCCCCAAAAGGGGCAAACAGTTTTGTACGATCGATGATTGCTTAACCACTCAGGTGAGAAATTATGCCAATTGTACTTACCTGTTGGGGAGGAAAAAATGTTACAAGTGTTTTATGGCCACCCAGGGGGTAAACACAGCACAGGAGATTCCCTCCAAGGGTGTCTCCATAAATGAGGGCCCCCAAAAAAAAAGTTCGAAGGAAGGCACACACAAATCATTCACCTTCAGTTACGGATTTTACAGCAAAAAGGGAAAGTACCATGACAATGAGGATACATGTTCGCATGCCTCATTCAGTTCATATGAAATACAAAAGGAGGTGGAGCAAGTAATTCATCGCATGGGAAGTAGCAAAATGAAATTTAATCTCTTCGATGAGCTGTTAAAAAAGTTTTTTATGCGTTCGTCAATTCTTCGCCATAAGAATCACTCTCCTCGGGAGACTAAATGCGATAGACATAGAAACGAATTTAATCCTCCCGCAAAACGTTCAAATGGAGGCACTTATAAGGTCTACTTAAAACCCGTCTTGCCACTTTATCACCTGGAGGGGGAAAACAACCCACCGGGTGACCCTGACCAGCACAACATGACCTGCAGGTATTTTTACGAAGATAGGAGCGGCGATCACAGGGACAGGAGCGGCCACCGCAAAGAGAAGAGCGAGAAGGAAAACGCGCGCAATGACACACATGATGTCGAACACGGGATCAAAAAACTACAGTTAAAATATTTAACCCAGTGGACAGAGAAATCCCAAATGTTAAATTCCCAGGGGGAAGAATTGTACCAAACACACAACCCTAACTTACGCTCCTCCCATTACTATAAGTTCGTTTGTAAGGTTTGTAAAAAATGCCAGCATGTGAATGCCCAACAGGGCAGGATGTTGCATCGGGCATACCTGCGCTACCTCCATGGTGTACCCAAAGGGGGTAGGAAGAAGACGAAAAAAAAAAAGAATGAATCGTACCACAAGATGAGCGCTTACACCTCCTCCAGCTGCTCAGAAGAATTTAACTACGTGAGGTTTTCTCCCCATCATGGAAATAAGCGTTACGAGGGAAAAGGCAGAAGGGAAACAGGCGCAACGAGCGCAACGGGAGCAAATGCAGATCGGGATTTTCCTTCCCTCTCCGCTGCTATACACATGAACAACATTAACGGTCCAGGCGGACATACACATGAATCCACCCACGGGGATGGCGAACACCACCCGAGTGATTTCTCCCCAAGTGGAGGCGCAACAAAAATATGTAACACACTGACCGACTACCTCACGAGCTGCAAAACCTGCAGGCATCTGCTCAAATATGATAACATGGCGAACGATTTTTTGTTAAATTTTTGGAAGACGAATGATTTTTTGAAACATCCATTTTGCCTGAACAGGTCAGAAAAAAAAATGCTCAACTTACTTGTAGCTAGCCAAGAGAAGGAAAAGACAAAGTTTGCACAGAATTGCAGAAATGATGATGAACAAAGTGGTGGCTTAGCTCATGACAGGAGTGAAGACGAAAGGGGCAGGTACCACTTCTGTTCTCATTCCGATGTGGATACCTACCAAAACTGGAAAGAGATGCAAATGTGGAAGGATGAGTTGGAGAAACGCTGCGCGAAAAAAAATGCCCCGAATGAATGGGACAGAGAAAGAGAACCCTCTCGAAGTTTCCTCAAGCGGAAGAGACAGAAGATGATGCGATCGACAGAGTGGACAAAGTGCATGGACAAAATGCGAAGGTATCTCTTTGAACAATACTACGAGAGATTCATTGCAGCGAAGGAAACGAAGTCGGGTGAAGGACACTCCGATGTATCTTCTAAACACAGAGGGGTAGACAACAACTTCGACATGCACTTGTTCACCATATGCGATGGTCATGGCGATTCGCATGCTGCCCACTTCCTAATTCAAAATGTGCACAAGGTTTTTTACTACCTCCTCATTCACACCCTCTTCAATGTTCATATGTCCCTAAAATTACTTCACCCCCTGTTGGATTTTTTATACTATCGGGAGTGTACAGAAGAAAAGAGTGGGAACTGTTCAGGCTCGTGTATTATTAACATCCTTCTGAGGGAGAATTACCTTTATGTGAATAACACGGGGGATAGCAGGTGCGCCCTGATGACCTTTCACCTAGACAAGTTTGAATACAGTATGGAAACCCCAGCGGAGGAGGAGAGGGAGGACAACTGTGAGAGAAGAAAGAAGCGAAGAGGGGGAAAGCACAAGAGGAACAAGCAGCGCGATGCGCACACCGTTGGCAGCGACTCCGACTTTGATCGTGAGTACAAGGCATACGTCATCAACACAAACTCATTTTCGTACAACGAGCTGAATTGCGAACACAACTGCAATAGTTACATGGAGTACTTGCGAATGTATAAGATGCAATTGTGTGAGGAGTTAGTGTGTCGGCAAGTGAAGGCAGGGGAGGGGCATCGCCCTGGAAAGAGGTGCAACGAGAATGAGGACTCTTCCGTCAGTGGGCCCCCTGGGGACAATCTTCGAAACGGTGTGCAGGATGAAGAACACATGGAGACACTTCCCGACGTGAAGAAGACGAAGAAAAAGGCGGATCTGAAAAAGACCAAAATGGATAGCCACTTGAACAAACAAATTGTAATGCTTAATGGGTACCTACTAAGAGAACGCGGAAAGGAAATAAACATAGGGAACCTATCCTATGATTTAATAAAATATAATAGAGTGGACGGGTGCCTACATCCGTGCAGAGTTATTGGAGACTACGACTTGAAGAGGAAGTACTGCAATGGACATTTCATCTTGTCCAACGATTCAAATGTGTACAAGTACGACATGAATAATATCAATTTGGTCAATATGATTCGTTATTTATACTTGACCAAGTTCTGCGTGGCATGCAGGAGGAGCTACCTCCTCAGTAGCTATGGCAAGTTTGGGCCCATCAGGGAAATTGTCCTTTTGGACGCTCCGGAGGAGGGACGCCAAGGGGAAAAAACCCACACGATGGACGCTTCTAATCTACAACATAGCACCATTGTGAGCAGCGCAGAGGTGCCTACTAAATCGCGTCAACCGCGTCAACCACGTCAACCTTCCGAGGGGAAACCTCCCCCCGCTGGATTGTGTTTAAAAATTTACAGGGACGGCGCGCTGGACAGTAACGTGCTTGGCAATCAGGTGGAAAAGAAAAAAGAAAACCTCCCTGTACAGATAAATGAGCGGTTTGCACCCTACATTAACATCAAAAGTGTTTCCATGAATGAAAATTATTTATGCAGGAAGGAACGAAGAAACTTTTTCCACTTGCTGATCATTGCCTCAGACGGCGTTTTCGAATACATCAACCCGCACTTCGTATTAAACATTTTAAAAAAAAACAAATCCGTGTATGCCAAGGTGAGGAAGCTGTACCGAACGTACAACATGCGAGAGTTGTGCACAACCACCGCAGGAAGTACCCCCCGACGGGATATAAACAAAATGATGCACAGGTATATGCTCACAAAAGAACATTGTACTAAACTGGCTAGGGACCTTGTCAAGAGTTCAATAATGCATGGCAATTTGGACGACAGCACATGTTTTTGTATTTTTATATTTCCTACTTTTTTTGTGTGTGGATAACAATGAAATGGGTGTATTATGTATGCACACACAGATTTGTGATTTTTATTTTGGGGGAAATTATCACCTGACCTGTTCAGGCATTTTTTTTTTTTGACCCATCCCAAATAGAAAACTTTCCCACACACGGAAGACATGAGGGGGTGTCTTTACAATGTGGACTAACACCATCATAGGTATCACGCAAATGGGAACGAATGGACATGCGGGGGTAGAGATCCTTCATGTTTCTGTAAGCCTTCGTTACTTTTCCCCTCTCCACCATTAGCCACTTTGTGGTGCTTTTCTCTGAGCCACTTTTCCATAATTGCGCAAAACCGTATGAACAAAAAAAAAAAAAAAAAAAAAAAAACGTAAAAAAAAAAAAAAAAAATACTAGCTAACAAATAAGTTATGACCCGTTCAGGCAAAAAAAAAAAAAAAAAAAAAAAAAAAAAAAAGCCATTTTTAAGGTAACACATTTGTTCAGGGCACCTCAGCGTGTGTAGAGGGGGGCCATTGGGACTTGAATTTAAAAATGTGGCCTCCCAAATGTATCCCCTGTACGTGAAGAGGCAGTCCTGAATGTATACCTCAAATGAGCACCTTTTCCCCTTCCACTGGCGTTCATTTTTTTTTTTTTTTGGAGGTAAATGCCCCAGGCGGTTAAAAAAGGAACAGGCGAAACGATTGCCCAATTGGGCGTTGTAGCTTCCCAGTTTTGTTCCTTGCTGTGGAAAGCGAGGCAGTTTTGTTCTTTTTTTTTTTCGGGGAAAATTACGGTCCTTCTGGAAGGAGGTCTCATACACCATTAATCTGATCACACCTTTGTCGCAACTACTGTCACTTTTGCAATGCACTCATTTTACTCTCCCTGCCCGACCGCGTACACAGGGGTGCCGTTAAAACGATCTCGTGGATGAAAGGCAGGGCACATTTTGGCCACCTAACCTTTTATGCACTGCGAGACGTTTGTGCCATCCAGTTTAGGATGGTCATTTTGCGGATCCCCTGCCCCCCTGCTTTCACCTGAACCAAAGAGCAAGAAATGTTTGGCAGACCTTTATAACATTGTGGGCAGCCATTTTTAAGTGAACCTTTGGTAATTATTTTGTTGCCTCACGAGCTTTTCGCCCGTTTTGCTTTTTTTTTTTTTTTTTCTGTTAAGAAGATCAAGACGTCCTCCAGCGGTTAGAGAGTCCCCCTTACGACGAAGGGGGGAATTCCTTGTGGAAGGAGTCACCGCGATGCAACAGGTTCAGGAAAAGCCTCCTGCTTAGAGAAGGACAACTTGTCCCCATGCCCATCGAAGCCACACAGCTATAGTGACGATGACGGGGAATGCGCTCTCTAGCGGGGAGTCCAGCGAGAGTGACGAATGGGGAGAGTATCTGCAGGGGGGCCAATGGAGGACGGGCCATCTTGATAGCTCCAAGCTGAGTGACCCGGTCGAGGACACCTTTGACTCATGCAGCTCGTATGGATCCCACGACTCGCAAGGACACCTTGGCGAGAGGGATGAAGAATCAAACATAAAAAGAATCAACAAGTACATAGAAAAGCTGGACATCCTGAGGAACAAGTGTGACCTAAAAATAAGACTGAATCAGCAAAAGGAGAAGGAGAACCTCGTAAACAACATCGACAACATAAACTTACAGGTGAAGAAGCATTTGTTGTTCAAGCAGAAGATTAATAAAATAAACAACTCCCTTAGGGAGAAGTGCAACTATGATGCTTTTTCGCAGATGGAGAGGATTTACAAAACCATATCGAATGTTAACTCATCGTATGAATATATTACGTTAAAAATTCAGCTTCAGGATTATATAAAGCAGGTGGAGGGTTGTCTGAGGAGGAATTACCTGGAGGCCATCGAGCCGCTAAACCAGTTTTTGCAAGTAAGGAGGTATCTGTATAAATATGGTAGGTGTGGGCTGCTGCGGGTGGGGGGCATTCCAAACGGAGGAAGCAGCCCCAATGAGGCAAGTTCCCCAGGCCATGCCTACCATGCCTACCATGCCTACCACACCAAGGGGACAATCGCACTCCTGAGCAGCGAAGACGCAGTCATTGAAAGCGACATAATCAACTATGTCCAGCAGAGGGAAAGGCAATTATCAGAGGACCACCCCGAACAGCATAACGATGTATATTCCCACTCGCATTCGCAAGCACAGGCGTATGCACAGATATGCCAGACAGATGAAGAGAACATAAAGTTGTTGAACGCGTACTACGACCATGTGAAGGGTCTCATCGAGGAAGAAATCTGCGAATGCATAAAGGTGAAGGACGTAGATGGGGTTAGGGCGAAGGTAGGCCTGTACTTGAGTATTTTTCGCCGTCGAGAGGAGAAGAAAAGGGACTCCTCTCAGGGGGGCGGTGAAGAAAACCGCGATAATGTAAGCGCGGTGGGTAATCATGATGAGGCAGACGAGGGGGAAAGTGACGGTGACGCAAGTGTGGTGGACAGTCACGATGAGGAAAACGACGGTATAGACGACGATGAGGAAGACGAGGTGGGCAGTCATGATGAGGTAGACGACGTGGAAAGTCACAGTAGTGACCACGGTGACAAGCACCTTGGAGGAGGAGCCCCTGCTTGCATCTCCCCAGAGGATCAGTTGCTCCACTTCGGGGAATACCTATTCGTGTGTCGCGTGGCCATGAAGCTGGTCGAGCAGGAAGTGGACAAGCAGTTGGACCTTCTAACCAGAAAAGTAGTGAGCACGGAAGAAAGTGTATACGTGGAGTGCATCAAAGGGACCTACACCTGCCTCTACAGACACAACGCCTTTTTGGAGAAGCTGTTGGGAGATCATATAGTTTACATTATTTACAACAGAAAGGCAGAGCTACTCTTTAATAAAGTCGTAAAAACCATATGTTCAAATTTCTCCAATCAGACGCAACTCCTACGAATCAATAATTACAACGAATTAACCAAGTTGGATAAAAACGTCGAAATGTTGTCTTTACTATGTTATCATTTTCAAAATATAAAAAAATTTTTACAGCAATTTGGGGAAGATAAATTTCGAAAATTAAATTCCATGTTCATTTTAGCTAGCTGCATAAATAACGAATTTTTTTCTGAACAGTCAGGCTTGTTTAAAAATTTACCTTATGTAAAATGTATACAAGACTGCTTATGTTCGTATATCGATTATGAGATAATGTTTACCAAGCACTGCATAGATAAGGCATTTGTTTTGACAGACGATATTATGCTGTCTTTAATAGATGAGGAAAAGAGCAAGGGAAAGGACGCAAGAGATTTTTACGAGAATTTAATCAACTTTGAAAATATAATGATGAACTGTAGTAATAGCAATGAGTACACGTCTACCCTACTTGATGATGCATTTTTCATTTTCCAAAAATCTGTTTGCAGGAGTATAAATATGAACGATATTAACACCATGTGTGTTTTGGTGAATCATATCATTTTGTTTATTGGCAGTACTTTGAAAAATTACCTCAGTGAAAATTTGAAAACGAGCAAAAATATATATGGCTCGTTTATTCATGATGTTTCAAATTTGAAGCCATTTTCCTTTAGGGCTCTGCTGGGTAGTATCGATGAGACGAACTACGTGGATGAAGGGCAAGGGAATAACCGTACCGTGGCCCTGGCGCAGAATTTTGTCAGTTCGCTTAGCTACGTGCGGAGTGAAGCACCGGAGGGGGTGACAGGGCGTAATGACTTTGCACGTGGAAGTGGTGGCCGTAGTAGCGCCATACGAGGGGGTGGTGATAACTCGGCACGTGGAGATCACCCCTCAGGAGGCAGCGAGGTGAAGGGCATTTACGAATATCTAACAGCGGAACACTATGAGAGTCTGTTCAACCCTCTGTCTGATAGGAAGAACATGGAGAGCCAAAACATCAGCTCCAAGTTCAGCTACCCCCACTGCGTGAACAACATAGACTCCTGCCACCAGTACATACAAAACTTCAAACTATTCATTCACGATTATTTTGTGGACAAATTTTTAAAAGATAAAAAAAAAAAAAAAGAAAAAGAAAAGCAAAATTATCTCCTCATGTTTACCAACTCGTTTGCCAATTACGACAACCTACTTAGCGACTTTGAAAATCTGAGTATTGAGAATTGTAAAAATCTTTTGAACATGTTGAAGGTGCACTTTGTTGGGCAGCTGGTCATCATCGAGAGCGTGAACTTCGATATAACGAGTGAGCAGTACGCCTACTACCAGCTCAACGACCCCTACATTAACGCCTTGGTCAGCCGGATGAAGCTGATCGCTTACCACATCTCGCTGTACTTCAACCAGAACATCTTTCAAATATGTGTGGGCTTGCTGGCTGAGAAGGTGCGTCAACACGTCCGTGCATGCGTGCGTCAGCACATCGGTGCATACATTTGCGCGGCATTTTCGTGTACACCCCCTGCGACGTTGCCAAGTCGGCCACTGCCCCCCCGACACACATATATTCATTCATGCGCGATGTAATTTCCCCCCCCTTACAGATCTGCAAATATATCGAGCGGATCGTGCGCACGAAGAAATTTAGCCTGTACGGTTGCGTCCAATTAGACAACGACATCAGGAACCTCATGCTGTTCTTCACATCCCTCACCAGCATCAACGTGAAGAAGGAGTTTACCAAGTTGCTGGAAATGTGCGAACTACTAAACATAAACGATTTGCAAGACTTTAAGGATTTCTACGACGAAAATAAAAACAATTTGAGTGCCAGTGAGGTGGAGGACATCATTTCAATGCGCATTGACATTTCGGAGGAGCTCCTGGGGGCGATGAAGCTGTACATGAATTGGGGCGCGACGTAAGATGTATGTGTAGCCCCCCCATCGGAGAATGGCACAAGCAGAGGATGGCAGCAATGGAGGGAAAAAGCGCATCAGTTGTATATGAGTATAAAAAAAAAGGTCACCAGTGAGGAGCTACGTGGAGGGGGGGATAACCGTGGGACAGCGACTCCTACGAAGGAACAGAAGACGGACGGAATCCTCCCCGTGCGCCCCACCTATCTGACGAAATTACACTCAAAAAAAAAAAATAATAAATAGCCAAATAGACTTCTCTGTGCGAGTTTTTTTTTTTTTTTTTTTTGTGTGCATTATTTTTAAAAAAGTTAGCACTACTGTGTCCCAGTGGGGAAGAAAAAAAAAATAAAAAAAAATAAAAACGACTGGTAGCATGACAACAAATGATAAAAAACCCTAGGGGAACGCATCCCTGTGGGGGAAGCATAGAGCGGCCCTCCTACCAAGGGCATCTACTTTTGTACTTCTTTCTGTAGCCATAATTTCTCCTGTGTATTATTTCCATTTTGATTGCCATTCCTTCGATTTCTGACCCTGCAAGGGAGAAATGAGGAAAAAAAAAAAAAA